>NC_056729.1:1382278718-1382446218 GCF_019279795.1 Protopterus annectens
TCCCTTTTAAGACCAAATTTGACTGTTTATTTTGTTTCTTACCAAAATTGGAAGAGGGTTTAGAGAATCCCTTAGAAAATTAAAAAAAAAAAAGATGGCTCTGCTGAAAACAGATTCCCCGAATCAGCTTACTAATCTCATCACACTCTTGATAACTTCTGAATCACAGGGACCAAAAACAATCTCCACTCAGAGGACAATTTAAAATCTCATTCTTCACATCAAATGAGAGGTTGTAAAAAATGCAGCCAGTAACAACAGTCACACTTTAAACAATTGAGCTGTGACCTGTACAATGGAAGAAACTAAACTATTTAAAACTGATTTTTTCCTCACAAGAACTGCTGACAAAACACTCCTCAGTACTTTCACAATTAGTCAGAGTAAACGAACGTGTGAAGATGACAATTCAAAATTTTGAAAATCAAAGCTGTAGAAGCATACTTATTATTTTCCATCCTTGTTTGAAAGTGTATGATTGGAATTAACTAAATGTTCTAACAGCAGAGGGATTAACTAAAGCTATAGCTGCTGGGTCAGATCTGGGGTGAGCATATAACAATTTAAAGACTGAGGAACTTCATACAAGCTACGGCAGCAGGCTGTTAGAAAAATTGTAAGCAGTGACTCACACAGCCTACAAAGCTGACAGCTCTGGAGGAATGGGTGAAAGTTCTGGAAATTCCATCTGTAACAGCTCATAGTATTATCTCAGGAACTGAGAAACTGCAGTATCCTCCCAGTGAAATCACTTGCACATTCTGGAAATAGTCTCAGAGAAAGAGAAATCCCAGAAGGAAAATCAAATACAGTGCTCTCCTCAGAATCTGAATTAGAAATCTGAAAAGAAAACCCAGCATCTGTCCCCATTTTCCTGCTAAGATTCAGTTCTTATAACTATAGGAAAAGAGGTATCCTTCCCTCTTTTACCAAAAAAAACCTTACAAGAACATTCAACAGCCTTCTGAATTAAACCCGGAGCCAAATCTAGTAAACTACTCTCGTCTAGGGAAATTTGAAGAGGAGTAGATACATGCTTAGTTTTCCATTTCTTTTTGACAGGAAAATGCAAACAGAAGTATTAATGACAGCACCATCTTCCCCAAGGACGGGCACAATACTAACTAAGCAGGGAAGCCTTCCCTGCTCCTTCTTCAAAGACGGACAAGAGAGTCGCTCTCCTTTGCTGAGGAGACTCGAACAGCCACAGAGGATGTGGCTAACCCCCCAATCCATAGTGGCTGCAGGTGCTACACCAGAGGTATTGGAGCAAAAGAGGAGTCATCTGAGGAACCATATTTAGCTATAGCTGAGTCGCCCACCTGTAGCAGAGTCAAATCACTACCCTGCTGTGGTGGAAAAGGCAGTTTAACCAGAGGTACTGGTAGTTTGTTCCATGGTCAAAAAGGAAATGGTACCCTTCTCCCAGGGAAAACAAGCAGCAAAAGCTTGAAAAATTTTAGAAGTCACTTTTTTCACATAAAAACACAGTAAAAAGGATTGCGACAGCCCCAAAAAGTAAAAATTGTCCAAAGGAAAAAAAGTTTTTAAACTACTTTAAACAACTTTTAAATCAATAAAAAAAGTGTGATCCTGCTTAAAAGTACAGATTATGTCTTACGATGGGCAATTAAACTACATTAAAAATCTAAACAAAATGTTTTCTGTGGAAGTTTTTTTCCCAAAGGGAACTTTTGCCCAGCAAACAGCAGAAGCCGACTGCCGATTCTTGAAAGCAAAAGGAAAGCTCAGAAGGACTTGTCACTCAAACCATTGATTTCAGGCCACTCAGCACAAGCAGATGGATAGTTTGGGACTGCGGAAGGTGCCCTGAAGCTTTGGAAGCTGTCCAGGTGTTATATCCTTAACAGGATACAACCCAAATAGCTAAGGCTTCTGCAGCAGTGATTAATATGATGAACATCTTGGTAATTATGGTCCGTTTTTATAATACAGTACAGTATAGTCTCCAGGCTACTGTTGCTACCTAGTGTAACATCTGCCCATCAATATGGCTATCAGAATATAACTAAACAGCTTTTAGATCCAAAGCAAGTACTATTAAATTCATATAAATCTACAAAAGACTTCCTGAATGACTAATTCTCGACCCTTTCTGGGTTCTATACCGTGCACATTACTAAGGCATGTAGGCCTAGTGCAAATAGCCTTGTCAATGTCCTTGACAAATGGCAGAGAGTTACACTGTTCTCTAAAATAGTATAAGGAAGCAAATTCCACATTTACAACCTGAAGTGTTACAGCATTCATTTCAATTTTAAGAGAGAGCATTGAAGCAAATATGTCAAGTGCAATATTACAGGACTAGAACTGAGAGCACTCAGGCAAAGTTAAGGCTTTCTCAATATACTTTTTGTACTGTTTCAGGGGTTACAGACTCGAGCATTTTTTTTAACAATGGAAATGCTTTATACATTTTAAATCATTCACATCAGTGTTTACATCCAAGTATCTTAAAAAAAATTATCTCAGAGATCTAATATGTTTTTATTTAGTGCTACAGTGTATGCCTCCCTAGAACAAGAATTACAAACAACTTTTGCAGTGTTTTTTTCATTAATAATCCTTTCCCCCTCTTTTCTATCTTGAAGTCAAAGTTTGCATTAGAGTGCAATTCAGCGTGGAATACTTCTGTTTTATGTTAAAGACTGACAAATACAAACTTCCGAAGTCTGCACTTGCTGTCCTTTAACATAGAAACCACTCGGGTATTCTGAATATCTAGGTGCTTAATTGCTTAGTGATGTTTCAGTGATGCATTTTGGTAGTGTTTCCATTAGAATTAAACAGTCTACTTTTGTGCTCAAACTTAACCACTTTTTTAATCTGACCTGTAAGCGACACATTTGCATATAGTAAAACAGATCATAACTCACACTGCTGGCAAATAAGGAAAAGTGCCTTTAAAATGATTTGTAGAAGATTAGCACCCAGTGAAGAGCTGCAGGTGATGATTACCAGTGGTTTCTTAAGGAAGGAAATGTCTGATGGAGCAGAAGTACAATGTTCTGTACAGCAAAATTTAGTTTGTACTGTAAATGAGTATTTGGTTTTCTTTCCCTTTCTAATGAAAGTGATCACATTAGCTGTGCCAGTTAAATGGCATGAACTAACAAGGCATTTTCCAGAGATGTCTATTAAAAATGTTCAGAAGTACATGATGCATTCACATAGACATGTTGATGTTCTTTCTAACAGGAAGTTATTTTACTTTACTTAAGCTTTGTCTACCAGGTTAGTCCCATTAGGCTAGTAGCCCTTTTTATGGGAGACCCAAGGTGGTGTTTGTACTACTCTGGGAAATTTTCCCAAGGCATCTGGGAACCTCTCCTACTCTAAATTAAACCCAATGAAAAGACGTGTGTTGTACACGAGTGAAGATGAAGAGGGACTGGGGTGACTAAATCTAGTTGTTTATTCTGCTTCTTTAAACTTGAATCCAGTATTAAGTGGGTAAAGGAAGAGAATGAGAAATTAATAGTAAGAATGTTTAAATACAAGTAGAAAAAGTTCTGGGGAAGGATTAGAATAAGAAAAAGAGAAAAATATGTAAATGAAGAAATTAAAAAATACTAACATGTAAAATAAAAATTGATGATACACAGAAAGACAGAATAATTTGGAATAATTATGTAATGAAACAATATTATGTAAATCCATGGGAAAATTTACCAGTAGAAATGATTAAAGCCATTAAAGTAAGGAAAAATTGGTGTAGTAAGACAGCAGCATGTCAAGATTTCCTATGAAGACTGGTAATAAATACAGCAGATATAAAGTATACACACCCCTGTAAAAATGCCAGGTTTTTGTGATATAAAAAATGAGACCACAATAAATAATTTCAAAACTTTTCCCACCTTTAATGTTACCAATAACCTGTACAATTCAATTGAAAAATAAACAAATTTGTTAGGGGAAAAACTATAATAAAAAATGTACAATAAGCTGGTAGCATAAGTGTGCACACTCAAACTAATACTTTGGTGAAGCACTGTTTGATTTAATTAAAGCATTCAGTCTTCTTGGGTACACACCTGCCATCAATTAGAAAGACTCTGATTAACCCCAAATAAAGTTCAGCTGTCCTAGTAGGATTTTCCTGACATTTACTCAGTTGCCTGCTACAGAAAAAGCCATGGCTTGCAAAGAGCTTACAAAGCATTAAATGGATCTCATTGTTGAAAGGCATCAGCCAGGAGAAGGGTACAAAAAATTTCCACAGCATTGGATATACCATGGAACACAGTGAAGATGGTCAGAAAAAAAAAAAGTGGAGAAAATATGGGACAACAGTGACGTTACAAAGAACCAGACGTTCCTCCAAAATTGATGAAAAGACAAGACGAAAACTGGTCAGGAAGGCTGCCAGGAGACCTAGAGCAACAGTGAAGGAGCTGCAGGAATTTCTGGCAAGTACTGGTTGTGTACTACATGTGACAACAATCTCCTGTATTCTCCACATGTCTAGACTACGGGGTAGGGTTGCAAGACGGAAACCTTTTCTTACACAGAAAAACATCCAGGCCTGGCTAAAACTTGCAAAACAATACATCAAGTCTCCCAAAAGCATGTGGGAAAATGTGTTATGATCTGATTAGACCAAGGTTGAACTTTTTGGCCACAATTCCAAAAGTTACATTTGGCGCAAAAACAATACTTTGCATCACCAAAAGAACACCATCCCCATAATGAAGCATGGTGGTGGAAGTATAATGCTTTGGGGGTGCTTTTCTTCAGCTGGAACTGGGGCTTTAGTCAAGGTGGAGGAACTTAATAGTTCCAAATACCAGTCACTTTTGCCCCAAAACCTTCAGGCATTTACTAGAAAGTTGAAGATGAAGAGGAATTTCACCTTTCAACATGACAATGCCCTCAAGCATACATCCAAATCAACAAAAGAATGGCTTCACCAGAAATTTTGGAATGGCCAAGCCACAGCGCAGACCTAACGCCAATAGAACATCTGTGGGATGACTTGAAGAGGCCTGTGCACAAGAGATGCCCTCGCAATCTGACAGATTTGGAGAGCTTTTGCAAGGAAGAGTGGATAAATATTGCCAAGTCAAGATGTGCCATGCTGATAGACTCCTACCCAAGGAGACTGAACGCTGTAATTAAAGCAAAAGGTGCTTCAACAAAGTATTAGTTTAAGAGTGTGCATACTTATGCAACCAGCTTATTGTACATTTTTTATTATAATTTTTCCCCTAACAGGTTTGTTTGTTTTTCAATTGAATTGTACAGGTTATAGGTCACATTAAAGGTGGGAAAAGTTTTGAAATGATTTATTGTGGTCTAATTTTTTTACATCACAAAAACTTAGAATTTTAACAGGGGTGTGTACACTTTTTATATCTACTGTATGTAACTTGGTTAAATAAAAAACAAGTAATCTCTGTGGTATCCTCGAAGTCTCAAAACAACCCACTAAAGTGTAGTGGGTCTAAAAACAAAACAGTGTAAGAAACTTCTCTGTGTGGAAGATTTTCAGTCCATATATTTCTAGTTAATCACTGTATATTAATCAGATCAGACAATAGTAGTAGAAGTAGTGAACGTAAATTCGTCAAGTCAAAAAGTAATAATAGAAAATATATAACTCTACAGCATTACTAAGTATTCGAAAGTAATCCAAGCAAGGCTATTTATTTACTATGACTTAATAAAGGATTTTCGACTGAAAATAGATGGCCTGCCTTGCTTGGATTACTTTCGAATACTTAGTAATGCTGTAGAATTATACATTTTCTATTATTACATTTTGACTTGACAAATTTACGTTCACTACTTCTACTACTGTCTGATCTGATTAATATACAGTGATTAACTAGAAATATATGGACTGAAAATCTTCCACACAGAGAAGTTTCTTGCACTGTTTTAACTTGGTTAAATAAAATCTGCCACATATGACTGATTTGCTTTCTGTTACTCTTTGTAGCCTTCAAGCACTCAATACTGTTTTGCTTTGAAAATGATTATGTTACTCACAATCACACTGTTGGAAGCTTATATTTAAACCTTTTTGATAAATTGAGTCCTGGTCCTTTGGGGCTCCTGGCTGATTTTTGAGTATTTTGATGACTTTGTTACTGTTAAACACTATTCTTGCTCTCATTTCGGTGAAACTCAAACCACATTTGCCTTCTTCCAGTCCTCATGTACTTTTTCCATCTAAATTTATTTAGAATGGTGGTCAGAAGTTTTATTAGCTCTACAATTGGTTACTTCAGATTTCTGGGGAGCTCAACATTAGGTTCCACTGATGAGAATTTATTCTTCTGTAAAGTGGACAGGTATCAATTCTTTACTATGAATGCTGTTTGTTTCAATAGTTCCAAGATGGCTGCACAGTGATCAACAGCTTAATTTCGGCTCTCGCAGTGTGAGAAAGCAACAGAGATGTGCGTCATTAAATCTGCCAGACTTAGTAAATGCAGTTACTGGCTAGCAAGTACATTGGCTGGATACCAACAAAGCAGAAACTTAGAGAACTTGAAAGAAAATCAGCTAGAAAAAGTGAAGAGAAAACCCTGACTGGGAAAAGTCCTCCAACTGTTCAGCAAAAAGTAGTATAAGCTCCAGTAATCTAGTGGGAAAAATAATCTAGAGCAATCCAGAGGAAAAAATAAATGTGCTGATTAAAATAAAGGAAAAATTGGAAGGCATATATCACCTGGAAAAACTGGAAGAAGATTTACACAACTATTCATATGAACAGATAAAACTGCAAAAAATCAGCGTTTGAAATGAAGAAAAGGCTCAGTGAATTGACACTGCTCAACAGCAGTTTCAAAAAGTGGTTGAGGTAGAAGATAAAGTACATATGGAAAACCTGAGATTATCTGCTGTACCACAGAAACTGGAAGGAACAGACAGTTTATTTTATGAACACATAAACACATGGACTGGTATGCCACACCAGGATTTGTTAACTGAAAGGGCAGGTCATGTGTATGCTCCAACCCTGGTCATGACAAAGCAGCCAAGACCTGTATTAGCAAAGATGCAATCCTACCAGCAAAAAGAGTTGATGCTGACAAAACTGTGGCAGAAGGACAAATTATTAAAACTGGAGACAGTAGTATTTGTGGAAAATGATTAGTCATTGTACACCAGGCAGAAGAAAAGCAAATTTATCTCAGCACTCAGGGGAGGTCAAGAAGCAGGTTTGAAATTCAAGCTGTTGTATTCAGCTGTCTTCAGAATATTTTTCCTGGAGAATCAAATTAATTTTTGATGCAGTAACAGGCTAAAGATGAACTACAAAAGTGTGTCCAACTAAAAGTGCGCCAACAAACAGAAGTGTACTCAGCTTCTTATTCTTCTGATAAAGCTCATAGAGAGACACTGCCAATGAAACCTTTTCCCATGTTCAAAAGGAAAAATGCTTGAGAGAAAACAAAGTACAGGAGCTGAACAGAAGAATCGGGAGTTCCTTGGACTTGAACCAGAATCTGGGCTTGGGAAATGGATACGAACAGGAAGAAGACCAGCCACACTGAAATTAATGAATGCACATGAGATTATAAAGCATCAGTCACATTTATGAAATATGGCTTTGCAAGAAAATGTGGAAAGATCGGGCTTTATTAAACTTGTGGGGGACTGAAAAGCATACACCTCACTTCATATCATTAATGTGTGGAAGGATGCCAAAGAGAAAAGGAAAAAAGTAACTGTATGTAAAACAATTTTTGTTCTTAACATTTGAATAAACCATTTCATGATACAGCTTGTATGTTATATATTAAAACATTTTCAATTATTATTGTAGGTGATAAAAGACACTTAAGTAAGCAAGCACTTTGTTTTCTTATTTTTTTAGTTTTAAGAAATGTAGGCACTCAATGTAAAAAAGAGAAGAAAGGCTGAACAAAAGCATATTTAAGTTAACATGCTGTAATCTTGAGCTGTTGAGGTGGAGGCTGGGGTGCAACAATGCAAAGATTATAATATATGTAGAGTTGATATGTTTTCTCTTACCTTTGCATATGTGAATGTCTAGATTGAGGCCCTTGCCTTAATCTAATAAGCTTTTTTGAATTTAAGCAAGTAAATAACAGAACACTGAATGTAATGAAAAGTTTTCCTTTAGCAAATAAATGTTCAGATAGAGAAGTCTGTAGCTGAGGACATTTTATTCTTAGGTTTCCATGGAAACAATTTGTAATGTAATAAAAGCCAGAACACTTTTTAAGGTGAACTGTTTATGGCTTCTTAAAACATACAAGCTGTTTTTCACATCTGTGAGGGGAATAAAGATACGACCAGAACAGGCAGCAATCAGTGTAAGTAGGAAACAAGGCTGTAACAAGTATCTTAGGCATGACCTAACCTAAAATGAAGGTTGTGCATGCTGTGTGTGTGTGTGTGTGTGGGGGGCTCTCAGTTTGGGACAACTGTTCCTATCAGGAGGGTTAAACTTCATTTGAAGCTGTACATAGCTTTTTCGTGTTTTAAGTTAATAGGTTATGGGTGTGGCCTGGGGTGTGATTTGCTTTTTTTGCAAGTTTTTATTAAAACAAACTATCTTATAAAATGTAACACAGGGTCAAAGGGAGAGGACAAGAAACAAATGTATAAAGCATCAACCTGCCAAACATTAGTAGGTGCATGGAACACAAAGTGGAAATACACATATAAAAAAGCTGTCATATATAATAAGCATTCTTTAGCTATGTCCGCAACCTCAAAGGCAATACACAATTGTGTGCAGAGCTCTTTGTTAATGGAGCCAGCTATACTGAGCCAAAAGATATAGCACAACCTCCTGGCTGATAAATTCAGCTCCAACTTTACTCCACTCTCCCTCTCAACCCCTCAGGAAATATCAACTATAACTCTCCCTACTATCACTAGGGAACAGGTCCTTAATCCTCTTTCTAAGACCAAGAACACTGCATCAATGGTCCAGACACTATTCCTGGATGCCTTCTGAATAGCATAAAACATGACCTATCAGGGCCTCTGGAATTGCTATTTAACTGTAGCCTCCAAACAGGCTTCGTACCTCATGAATGGAAAAAGGCAACAGTCATCCCTCTGAATAAAGGTGGGCCATCTACAGACCTTGGAAATTACAGACCCATAAGTTTCACTAGTCTTATATGTAAAGTCATGGAAAGAATTACCATGGAGATTATCAATAGAGATAGTTAACCTCCAGAGACCGGACCCAACCCAGTTTGGATTGGTCAAGTGTAGATCATGCTTACTCAACCAGGTGGACTTCTTTGAGAAGGTCACCAAAGCAATAGATGAGGACAAAATTGTTCACATTGCCTACCTTGACCTGACCAAGGCATTTGACAATAACCCACTTGGGCATTGACAAACTCAAGAGGTTAGGTACAAACATGTATGTCACCAAGTGGATAGCCAATTGGCTTACAGACATGACCCAGAAAGTTAAAACTGGGGAGTACACCTCTACAAAGAGGCCAGTCACAAGTGGAGTCCCTCAGGGATCAGTTCTTGGACTGCTCCTTTTTGGCATTTACTTCTCAGAAGTAAAGGCCAATGTCAGTGGTCACTGGCTGACTAAATTTGCAGATGATTGCAAATTAGGAGCAGTCATTGAATCTCATACTGAGACAAATATTCTACAGGAGCGCTGACACACACAAATAACTGGTGTCAGAGCCATGGACTAAAACTAAATGCCAAGAAATGCGTAATAGTATCCTTTGGGAAGTCATCCATCTCTGGTAACTATCATATTGACAACACACCCCTTAGAGGTGATCCAGTAGTCAGGGACTTGGGGACACACACAGATAGTAATCTACCCTTTGATCATGACATGTCTACAGTGGTGAGGAAATCAGCCTACGTTGCGCAACTTACAAAGGTCCAAAGAAGATCCAAGTCCAAGGAAGTCATTGTCCCACTGTATTCAGCATTTATCAGACCTGTCATTGAGTACAATGCCCCCTTTGCATTTGTACCTAACCAGGCATATCCAACAACTGGACACACAGAGGTTCCTCACTAAAAGAATACATGATGATGTAAGTAATATGTCTTATGCAGACTGCCTCAAGGCCCTATCCCTGTATTCTGTCTCCTACAGGCTTTTGTGGGGAGATCTATGCCTGGCATACAAGGGATTGTCAGACCACACTCTGATGGACCTGCTGCATATCCACAAAACAAACAGCATCAGAATTACCCATTCTAAAGACTTAAACCTTGCCTGTGATATAAATAGGACCTGCAGAGACTATCCATCTATGGAACAGGCTTCCCATCCATGTGAAGCAGAGTTCCTCTCTAACCCAATTCAAGTGCGACTTGGACAACTGGATGGAAAACTGGAAATTCATCCCTGGTTTGGCATCTATGTCTCTAATGGACACAGGTAATCTATACATGGTTCCTCTTCCCAGGCCCATGCTTACACTTATTGATGGCAGCAGAACTTGTCAGAGATTTGGGATGCACAGCTAGGCTTAAAAAGGCTCTTGTAGTCATTAGCCTAGTAAACACCTATGAATCTATGAACCTATAAGTGGGAATAACTTCTTGTCATAATGGTTACACTAAGTGTACTATTTTGGAATATGAATCGTCTCACATGTACAGACAAAAGGAAAAATACTGAATTAGATTAAGAAACACAGAGTGCAAAAAGCAATGCTACAGGAGACACACTTGGAAAAAAATAAGCATGTGAATTAGATACAAAAAAGATTTCAGGAGGGATATTTAGCAGAGTATCAGTGACAAAGGAAAGGAGTACCTGTACTAATTGCTAGAGGTGCTCCAACAGAGATTAAAGAGGGGAAAAGATAATAATGGTAGATTTGTGGTAGTAAGGGGCTACTAACAAGGTAGGAAGATTATTCTGGCATGCATTTATAGGCACCTAAAACTGCTACTATGGAGATTAAGAAAATTTTGGGAGACGTATCAGTTTTCAGCAGGGATTATTACTTATAAGTGGAATTGGAATTTGATTTGCAGCAGTGAGGATGTATCTAAGGACTTGGAAGGAAAAACATAGCAAAAAGAGGGTAGATTTCTGAAGAAATTTATGAAAATATTTGGTAAGGAAGATGTTAATTTAGTAGGAGGAACTCAGAGAATTTACATACTATTCCATAAAGTACAGTTAAACTGGGATAGACTAGAGAGAAATTAGATTTCTCAATAATGTGCATTTAATTGAAAGCTTTGACACATCCAATAACTATTTCAGATCATGGACCAATAACAACTTAGATAAAAATGCAGGGTAATGAAGTAAAAATGAAACAATGGTGCTTCACCTACCTGTTAAAAATAGTGGAACCAAAGAAATGGGTAATGGAAATTGTCTTCCCTAATATGTCTCAGATAAACTTCTTCAGAAGCAATAGTTACTGAGTGGAATAAAACTAAAGTGGAGTTTAAGAATAGGGTAGAAATAAAAGAGAGAGAGATATGGTTAAGAAATAGCAAGAATTATTTAGTGGTGCTGGCAAAGGTTAACTATTGGAGAATAAGGGAAAGCTCATGGAACAAGATGAGATGCAACTGAAGAGTGCTAAACAGAAAACAAGGGAGTAGTTGGATAATATGCACGAGTTTAGAAAATTTTAAGGAGCCTATAGCAAGAAAAATAACCAGGGATCATGTAGTAGTATTAGAGATACTTTAAAATTTTATGAAAATTTGTATAAGGCAGAGCGATGTGTAAATAAAAAAAAAATCACAAATGGAACTATTTATGGAAGACTTAATTGTTGAGCCTCATCTACCTCTAACTTTGGCATAATTAAAACTTATGATAGGAGACTAGATAAAAAAGGTGATGGACAATCAATCTACAAGAAAGTCTCCAGGAATAGATAGTATTCCTGTAGAAATTTGGAAGCTAAGAGGGAAGAAAGTGATAAAGATCTGAAGTTTTTGTTTAACAGTATTTTAAAATGGGGGGAGGGCACCAACATCGCTATGGTGGCTGTAATACCTAAAGACAGCAAAAAAACATTAGACCCAGTTCATATAGATCTGTTTCAATAATTTTAAACAATGATCAGACAGTGTTTGTGCTTTTTAGCAAAAAGCATGGCAAAGGTGTTGCCAAACATGATAGATATGGATCAATGTGGTTTTGTGGAGGAGAGGCAAATTGAATAATGATGACTCAGAGGGAAGCAGAGTGCAAGACAATATACAGATCAGGCATGTTTTTATCAACCAGAGGAGGAGTTGTGAACAGTAATAAAGAGTTGAAGGATTTCATCTGGGAGGGGAAAAGGGCAAGGGTCTATTGGGCAAGATCATCTTTCCACTAGAACTAGGTAGATTAGGACTACCTGATTTGAAGGAATATTTTAGAGCTACACAGTTTAAGACTCGTACATTTAACACAAGCAGAAAACTATAATTCAAAGTGGAAAGGGATAATGATGGAGGGGGAACATTCAAGAAATAAGGAGACAGTAAGATTTGGATGCAGATCATTAATGCAAATAACATTCACACAATATATTATAAAGTAGAAGAAAGTATTCTAAGAACTAAGCCAACATGAAACTGGAGAAAGGAGATTCTGCTGATAAGGAATGACTGCAATTAGGAGTACAAAAATATGTAAGAGGGGCCTGAAATTTACTGGAGAAAAAACTGTCAAAGGAACCAATGTATTGGAAGCAAATATCTAGAGAGGGAAAAGTAAAAGAATGGAAAGAAGCCAAGAAGACATTTGGACTGCAGGCTAGAGGCTGCCTTTCCCCTACTGGGGATTGATACCAGCATGTAATGCAAACAGAAAGGGATAGAGGAATCCTATGTGAAAGATCTGCTTCTCTATAGTTTTTAATTGAATTTAGACCAAAAGCTGCTGTTAAAGGATAATTAGTAAGTCATATAAAACACTGTACAATAACTATCAGAATCAATCAGAGGAGGTTAGAAGAGATTGGGAAGAGACTGGATAAGCAATTTACAAGGAAACAATGGGAGGACATATGTAGGACTCAATTATGCAACAAAGTCATGAAGATTTGGGATTTTTGCAAGGAATAGTTTATATAGGTATTTTTATACAGTTTACCTTCAAAGTGCTGAATGCTAAATGGTTGAAAATGAATTGGTTGAAATGCACTATACTGAATGATCAAAATGCTGAAATAAAATTGGTCTAAACTCACAATGTCGAAATTATCGAATTTGCCCATTTTTGCACTGTAGTGCGATATCGGAGTTGGTATATTTAAGTAGGGGGGGTGTGGGGGGCACAGCCTCCCACATGGGGGGTGCAGGGCGTAGCCCCCCTGCAAAATAGTAGAGGTGATCTCATTGCTTTTTCAATGAAATGATTTTAGACATTTTGATAATTCAATGTCTTGGGTTTAGATGTGATTTTTCAACCAAATGATCATTAGACATTATGGCATTCGACATTTTGAAGGTAAACCTTTTTATACCCCTATCAGACTCCAAAGAATTTTTCCTCAGGTAGATGGCAAATGCTGGAGGTGTGAAAGAGGTAAGTGGGAACATACATTTTGGGAGTGTTATGAGCTGGCAGACTAAAAATTCCCTACAGTGTACTGTTGTCAGAAATACTGAGTGAGCCAATGGGTGTAACTAAGGATTTTTTTTGAGCTAGGATACATGATCTGAATTACCTGGGCACAGGAAGACCTATATCAACAACCACAAGTAGTGAAGGTAGAGATCTAGGAACCAAAGTCCAAACCACAAATCCAATTTATTGACCGTCAAAACAGACCAAATGCAGTCAAGAGCTTTTGTCTTTAGCAAAGACTTCTTCAGAACTGCTTGGCATGGTTATTTCCAACCTTAAATAATCCTAATACATCATGTGATCAACATGTGATCATTCACATGACTCAACTTTAGTTTAGTACACATTAGTTATAAAACTTCAACAAAAATTTTTGTGAACATCAATTAAAATTGCATAACAAATGAGCAATGAACATAAGCAAAACAATAAAAATAAAAATGAAAATAATATTGAGAATAGGAATAGTAAATAAATCAGTGTTACAGTAGCAAATGTATGAGTAACATGGCATAATCAGCCTTCAAGACTTTTTAGCTTTAATATAGGTGTAAAAGAACAACATTCATTCAAACCAGGGGGGTAAAAGGGCGTCACGCACAAGAATCCATATGAGCTCTTTCTTGAGAAGATGTTCATCAGTGTAAAAGCCCCTTGGAACTGTTTCCAAGAAATCAATCACCACAAATTTAAAAAGGTGACCAGGCTAGGCAGAAATATGTTTGTACAGTGTGTTAATTTTCTTCCTTTTCTTGATTTCGTTGAGATGTTCATATATTCTCTCTCATGGCTGGAACAAGTCTTGCCAATGTAATATTCTAAAACTGACTGTTTATACAACATCATGCAGGGACAAATTGACAAAAGTGCCTATGAATACCTATCCAATGAACACCCCGTGGTGGCAGGTATATTCGGTATATATTAAAGCTACAAAGCCTTGAGGGCTGATTATGCCATGTTACTCATACATTTGTCGCTGTAACACTAATTTATTTACTATTCCTATTCTCAATATTATTTTCATTTTTATTTTTGTTTCACTTATGTTCATTGCTCATTTTTTATGCAATTTTAATTAACGTTCACAATTTTTGTTGAAGTTTTATAACTAATGTGTACTAAACTAAAGTTGAATCATGTGAATGCTTGATTATGTTGATCACATGATGTATTAGGATTATTTAAGGTTGGAGATAACCATGCCAAGCAGTTCTAAAGAAGTCTTTACTAAAGACGAAAGTGCTTGCCTGCACTTGATCTGTTTTTGCTGTCAATAAATTGGATTTGTGGTTTGGACTTTGGTTTGTATGGTTCCTGGGCCTCTTACCATCACTACTTTTAATTCTGGTGGTTGCCAAACAAGCAGTTACTAGAAAATGGAAATCAAAGTATAAACCAACTGTATCTGAAGGACTGAATACTGTAAGAAAGAGAAAAGAACTGGAAGTGGGATCTTTAGAAAAGGGCAGGAGCAAATTATACAGAAAAATAGGAATTGTGGAAACAATACATGCAGGATAATGTTTTGGAGGAGGAGTGAGGTTTAAAGAAAAGCAGCAATAAACCAACGTACATAATGTTGAATTGATGACAAACCTACAGAAGAATATATGTGATGTATAATGATTGCAGCTATGAATATATTAATTTAGTTTGCTTTCTTTTATATAAATGTACATTTGCCTATGTCTTAAGTGATTAATAAAGCTGCTAAAAATAAAAAGATGAAACTAAAATGCAGTATATTTTGTGAAACGTGAGCAGAACAACTGGCTAATTTCAGGTATGTCTAACATACCTAAACAAAGCCTTTATATCTTGCTACCTTATCCAGTTTGGATGGTACTCTTGCTATCAGGACTGCCTTTTAGGTTTCTTTTGTGCTATCCCATATTGTTTTTTCCTTTTCCCATTTCTTTATGCTTCTTGAATGCCAAGCTCTTTTTTTACTGAACACCATTGTGGCCTTGCATACCTTTTTTCCTGAGATGTAATACAAAGGTTTGCAGCCTAAATAATGGCAGTTTTGAATTTCCCACAGTTAACCCATCTTTCTAGACAGATTCCTAAACCTTTTTTTTAGGGAGACACTTTTCTCACACTGTCAGTCAAGCCATGCATCATGCATTAACTTTCGTACAAATTAATCCTCAGGTGTAGAATCCTCCTAACATCTACACCGTAGATCCTCCATGTGAAGGATAATAAAATGATCCAGTTAACATGGAAAAATGAAACTATTTAAATAAACAAAGTAAATTCTTCCTTACACTGCATACCACAGGTGAAAGTACAGATAAAACAATGTATTAAAAGAGAAGTGACTAAGTACAGTGGGGATAACAATGTTTTGACAAATGTGGGAGGCAGAGCAGACAGGTACATAATATCATAACAGCAGAATGTCATCAACTGTAACTCTTGCACTGCCAAACACACAGTTCAAAGGCTAACAGTAAACCTCTGCCAAGGGGCAATAAGTATCTACTAGCATGACAGAGTTACTCACAGCACAACTGCAAAGTTCCAGAACTGATGGGCTAGAAAATAAGCAAAACAGTTGCAAGCTGGTCAGTCTTCCAGCTGGTGTGAAGCAAAAATATTAAGACAAGAAATATTAATAGATATGTATACAAAATAACACTCAAATCTCCATCCACAAAAATTCACTTACTGTAATGTTGGCAAATGCTGTGCCAACCATAAAGTAGAATACCCTGGGCTGGTGATCAAGAATTTCAGATGGTGACAGGAAGACCCAGAGTGTTGACAAAATGAACAGCAATGTAGGGGAAACAAACGGAAGTACTGACTCATAAAACGAGCTGTGTTTTAGGGTACTACTCTTGTATGCCCTGTCAATGAAGACAAACAAACCTGTAACAGATGTCTTCCAAAACCAAAACATGTTATAACCAAACATTCAGTATTCAAACATTATACATTATCTAATCTGATAAAGTGAACACATTTAAAAATCATACATCACAATTACTGGTTTATGTCTTAAATATATATCCTTCCGTGTAAGAAATACTGTCTTTAAGCATGTAGAGAAATAAGGCCATCAGAGAAACCTCACTAAAACATGCAAGTTGCAGGCTTAAAGTTCTGTGTCTGGACCCTGCACGACAACAATACTTTTGATTAAAAACAGCGCAATGCAATCATTCCATTGTAACTTGAAGGACATAGTGAATACTTGCAGACATAATCATACTGAACACTAACAGAAAAAAAATCCATGTTTTGCACAAGAATAAGAAAATGAACAGGGTGTCACACTTACCATAAATCCAAAACAGGTAACCACTTTAAACTGAAATTAAGTTAAGAATCATTCTGCAATTACAAATTCTGGCAGTTAGACTACAGGATGAATGCTATGAGTGGTTAACCAACTGCTTTCTGTGGTCCAGGGTTCAATCTTCATATTTGTCTACTGTGTGATCTTGAGGAAGTCACTTAACCAGGCTGTGCTCTGGGGCAACTGGGAAATTGGGCTAAGCTTCTAAATGATCTCCTAGACCACATGCCTACTAACTACCTATTAACCTATTAATCTACATACGCTAACCTGGAAAAGTTTAAAGACAGCCGGACAGATGCATAAAATAAATCAGAAAGACATGCATATTTGGCCCAACAGCATTCCAAAAATCTAGAAACTGGTAACTAGCTGAAAATTTTCTGGACCATGACTGCATAATGGCCTGCCTGCTTGAAGGCACTACAGTTATAAACAGCACTCTAAGACAGTATGATTGTCTGTTGCTGTCACTAAGTACCCAAGACAGCTAATGATCCATTTTCCAAGAACATTCAAAAGAATAAACCTTCATGGCAACTATGAAAGCCAGGAAAAGAACTCAAAGCTCTATGATGCAGTGAGGTATCAACTGTACTCTTCTGCATGTGTCAGCCACAGGCAATCAGTTCATTCTATCAATGCCAGTCACAGTGACCAAGTTGTTAAACCATCTTTATCCAAGTTACCGTTTCCGAATGAGGCCAATACTTTCTTACAGCTGCAGAAACAATGTACAGAATGTAGAATTATGTGCCAATGAATCTAGAAGTCAAACCATCAAGGAGTTTCAGGAGCATCAGCACAAAAATAATCAATTCTGAAGGCCAAGACTTAGAGCCATTTTTACTACACCATAGGAAATACCACAGAAAAATAATGTAGTAATGGCATCAGCAATGTTACCATCATAAGATGCATGATAAAGGTGCTGACATGCTAATGGACCTGGCGATGTTATGGATAAATGAGAATTAAGACCTTTAAGTGATATTAAAATCTTTTGCCTTATGTGATAATATGGTAGTTGTGAAATGGTTGACTGGAAGGTCACTAGCATCTTCTCTTCTGGAGAGTGTGGGAAGAACACTATTTTGAAATTATTAAGTCCCCTCTTGAATAACGTGTGAAGAGTTTCTCTTTGCCTTCATTTACTTCTACGATAGGAATAGGCTTGACTAGTCTGGTACATTTGCTAACTTCACTGAAACCAGACATCCACAAAAAGAGGAAGCAAGTTCAAATGGAGATAGCACCCCTATTTGCATTAAAGGATTATAAGAAAGAACACTGGAGATGAAGCTAGCATGTAGTTGCTCCCCCTAATGGTTTGCAGGAGGGACTATTTTTTTTTTTAATTTACATTTATTACAAATACACATTAAACCATTTATATACTGTTACATTTTATCCAAAAACAGAAGAAAAAAATAAATGAAAAGATGAAATAGAATATGAGGGATATTCTAGAGCACTACATTCAAAATACATATTTAATTACTTCCAAGGCACATCAATAGCTTAATTTCAAGCTCTCTCAGTTGAGAAAAGAAATTGAGACAAGAGCTAGTAATTCTGCCAGTTTTAGTAAAATTCAGTTACTGGCTAAGTAGTACACTGCCTAGATGCCTCCAAAGAAGAAACTTAGAGAAAGTACAGTTTTGTACCTACCATAAATGTAGATGTTCGAGTGCTAATACAGCTGCAGTAATCACATACGGGTTCTCTGCCGTCAGGCGGGTCCTCGGTCGGCCGAATTCCAAAGTCTTGGTCCGGCGTCGGTTGTTGTCGCCTTCTTCCCTGACGTCAGTGCGACAGGGGTATATAAGTAACAGCCGACGCCATGTTCTCCAGTCTTTCTTGCCCCAGATGTCAGGTGCCCCCAAAAAGAAGGCAATAGATAAATTATTTATATATATTTATATATGATATATACAAGCAATGCAATGTTATCAAAAAAGAGTAGTTGCAAGCAAATACACCATATGAGGATAACCCAAAATAAGTTGTATGAGGAGGAGTTAGCCACTAGTCCTATACCTAGAGGGGAAGGAGGGAGGGAAACCTGTACTGCAGCTGTATTAGCACTCGAACATCTACATTTATGGTAGGTACAAAACTGTACTATGTTCATCGTGCATACAGCTGCAGTAATCACATATGGGTAGAATCCCAAAGCTACGCACAGGGTGGTAGGCACTAGGTAGAACTGGGGTGAGACAGAATGCCCTGCAACACAGCAGTAGCAAAGCCTGCTCTAGTTTTGGAATATAAAGGCAGGTGGTAGTGTCTTGTGAAGGTATGTACAGAACTCCAAGTGGCTGCCTCCAAGATGTCTTTGGTAGGAACTCCTCTGAGGAAGGCTGTAGAGGTAGCTGTGGCCCTGGTGGAGTGTGGTCTGATGCCTACAGGGACAGATTTCCCATGATAGGAGTAACAAAATCGTATGCAGTGGCCTATCCATTTAGAAATTGTCTGTTTGGTAACAGGCTTCCCTTGAGCTCCCACAGCATAAGACACAAAAAGTTGTTGTGATTTCCTGAAAGGCTTTGTTCTGTCCAAATAGTAACGTAGCTGTCTATGGATGTCTAAGGAATGTAGCAGCCTTTCTCCTTTGTTTTGAGGATTAGGGTAAAAGGTAGGTAAGTGTATGGCTTGATTTAAAGCTACCCTGGATACCACTTTAGGCATAAACGACGGGTTGGTTCGAAGGGAAACCCTGTCCTGATGGAAGATAAGAAAGGGCTGCACAGCCATGAGGGCTTGTAGTTCCGAAACCCTACGAGCTGAGGTAATGGCCAGAAGAAAAGCTGTTTTCCAGGACAAATATTGCAAATCTGTTGAGGCAGCTGGTTCAAAGGGAGGCAATGTTAATTTTTCTAGAATGTAATTAAGATCCCAGGCTGGCACTGGTTGTTTCCTTGGTGGTCTTATATTCTTAGCCCCTCTGAGGAATTGTCTTAGAAGTGGGTGAGAGAATAATGGTGGATCCGTGTTGAATTCTGCAGAAATGGCTGAGGCATGGATTTTTATGGAGGAAAATGAAAGTCCACTGTTCAGCAGCTCAGCTAGATACTGTAATACCTGAGGCAAATTCAGTTTTCTAGGGTCCTGGCCTTTTTTCTCATTCCAAGAGCAAAACCGTTTCCATTTTGCGGAGTAAGTCTTCCTAGTAGATGGCCTTCTGGCCTCCAGAATGACATCCTGAACCTCTTTGGAGAGTAGGGTGTTAAGGAATTTTCCATGCAGCAAGACTGAGTGTTTTCAGCTGACTGTGAAGAGTTTTGTAGCTGTGCTGAGTTAGCAGAAGAGGCATTAGAGGTAGAGGCCAGGGAGGGGTATGTGTTAGGCTCCTTAGGAGTGGGTACCAGTGCTGTCTTGGCCTGTCTGGAGCAATCAGTATCATCTTCGGTCTGTCTGCTCTTGCTTTCAAGAGCACCTTGGGTAGAAGAGGCAGAGGTGGGAAAGCGTACACTGTCCATGCTGTCCAACTGAATGAAAGGGCGTCCACCCTCCAGGCCTTTGGATGAAAAGTCCTTGAACAAAACTTTTCCAGCTGATGGTTCTTGTGGAAGTCGAAGAGGTCTATGTCTGGCCTTCCCCATGCTTGGATTATCTTTGTAAACACCTGTGGATGCAGCTTCCATTCGTGTGGATCTGTCATATTCCTGCTTAGATTGTCTGCCAGCGTGTTTTCCAAACCTGGCAAGTACTGTGCTTGAAGTCTGATTTGCCATTCCAGAGCCAAGTTCCAAAGTGTCATGGCTAGTCTGCACAGGGGATATGAATGTGTTCCTCCTTGTTTGTTTATGTACCACATCACTGTGGTGTTGTCTGTTTTTATCAATAATTGCCCTGGATGCAGGAGGTCCTTGAATGCTGTAATTGCATTTATTACTGCTAGCATTTCTTTTTGGTGGATGTGAAGGTGCTTTTCCTTTTGGGACCATTTGCCCTGAATGCACCTGCCTGTCATGTGCGCCCCCCAGGCGTAATCTGAGGTGTCTGTTGTGATGACTTGATTTGCTTGAGGCTTGCAGAATGGGAGACCTGTGTTCGTTTGACATGCTTGGGCCCACCATAGAAATTCCTTTTGCAAACATGGAATTATTGGTATTATTGTTTCCAAACTGTGGCTGTGTTGAGACCATAGGCTTTTTAGGTACCATTGAAGTTTTCTCATATGCAACTTTGCACATGGGATTAAAAGAATGCAAGATGCCATGAAGCCCAGAGCCTGCAGGATTTTCCTTGCAGTAAGCCTGGTACAATTTGCTAGTGTTTTGAAGTACTGAGTTAGTTGCCCTTGTTTTTCTGGCGTAAGATAGGCCATCTGGGTGTTTGTGTCCAAGTTGGCACCCAGGAAAGTTATTTTCTGAGATGGTATTAGCCTGGATTTCTCTTTGTTGATTGTGTATCCCAGAGAATTCAGTAACCGTGTTGCATAAGCCAGATGTTCCAGAAGAGTGTGCTTACTGTCCGCTTGGATCAGGCAGTCGTCCAAATAAGGGTAAATTTGTATCCCTTGAAGTCTGCAGTAGGCAATTACTGATGCCAGGCATTTTGTGAATACTCTGGGCGCAGTAGATAAGCCAAAGGGCAATGCAGAGAATTGATAGTGGATTGAACCTGCAAGAAATCTGAGGTATCTTCTGCAGCTTTGTCTGATTGGGACATGCAGGTATGCCTCCTTGAGGTCCAATGTTACCAGCCAAAACTCCTTGCCCAGCATGGGAAGAAGCTGCTGCAATGTGAGCATCTTGAATTTTGGCACGAGTAGAAATGTATTTAGGATGGATAAGTCCAAAATGGGTCTCCAGTCGGTTCCTTTTCTTGGTACCAGGAAAAGTCTGGAATAAAAACCTTGCCTTGTTCGTGAGTCGGAACCTCTTGAATGGCTTTCATGTCCATGAGTTTTGTAATTTGTATTTGTGCCTCTGCCCTTTGATTGTGTGGCAGGTTTGGCATGCCTCTCATTTTTGGAAGAGTGTGAAAATGAAATCTGTAGCCTCTGTTTATTATGTCCAGGATCTATTTGTCTGTTGTGATAATATGCCAATTTCCTGAAAATAGTGCCAGCTTTCCTCCCAAGGGAGCTGCCAGCTGAGATTTGCTTGGCATGAAAAGGGGAAAGTCATTGGGTTTGCTTTCTGTATTGTTGTGCACTGTCTTTGCCACCTCTTGGTGCTTGAGTTGGCCATTGCCTGCCTCTATATGATCCTTGAGATTGTCCTCTACCCCTTGAGTGCCTGTATCTACCTCTTTGGGGTTTGTCTGTGGCTGGAAAGGACCAGTTTTTTGTAGGCCAATTTCTACTAAAATGAGGTGGCTGTACCTGTAGAAAAGCCTTGACAGTTTGCATAGATTTAGCTTTTTCTTCCATTTTGCGTAGTATCTCCTCAGCATTAGTACCAAATAGCACATCCTTTTGTAAAGGAGCATCTAGTAGTTTAGCTTTAACATGATCAGGCAAGCTTTGTTCTCTAAGCCAGGCATGTCTACGAATGACTGCTCCTGTAGCAGCGGCTCTACTTGAGGCCTCTAAGGCATCATAACCAAATTGTAAGGTGTGTTTACCCACTTGTTCTGCACTATGTATCATATCCTGCAATTCCTTCAAATCTGGTTGTTCAGGTTGAGATATTTTGTTTCTTAATTGAGATAACAGAAACTGCTGATATTTAAGCATATGGAACTGACAATTTAAGGCCCTCATGGCTAGCGTGGTCGAGGTGTATACCTTTTTCCCCCACCTTTCTAAGGATCTAGATTCCCTTTCAGAAGGTAGTGGATTCTTGGCAGTAGAGGCCTTCATTCCCTTGGGGCCTTGAGAAATGGTCTCAGGGTCAGCATTATGGCTTTTGAAAAGAAATTGGTGAGAGTTAGGGACTCTGTAATACCTATCAGGTTTGACTGGTGCAGGAGGCAGGGAATCCGGATTGAGACAAGCCTCTGAGTAAACATCATCAAGTATGTCCAGGACAGGAGGAATAGCCAGAGGTCTGTGTTGAGGTAACAAAAGAAATTCCCTAAGCCTTTTCTTGGAATCAGAAAAGTCTTGGCCTTCCCAATGGAAGTACTCCCTCAAGGTGTTCAAGGTTTCCCCAAAAGAAAAATCCTCTGGGGGAGATACAGAAGGAATGGACTGTTCTGCATCAGAATCTTCATAAGGGGAGTACGAGTGTTCCTCCACATCAGAATGTTCCGAGAAAATGGAGCCCTGTTCAGAAGAGGGAGAGTCTTCCTCCACTCTGGGTCTTTTGTCTGGAGGGGGTTGGGAACCCCTGATATAGGAAATTAAATCCTCAGCCATTTTAAGCATCTGCTTTTTAGGCATGGGGCCTGGGGATGGGCCCTGTGCAAGAGGCCTCTTGGGATGCATGGCTGATTTGGACTTAGTGAAGGCCTTAATAGAAAAGGAAGAAGAGGGTCTAAATACACTGGGTGGAAGTGGACCTGTCCACATTAGGAGGCTCAACACTCACAGTGGCTTCGGTGGTTGTAGTCTGAGTTAGGGCCGAGGTACCAGTGGTCTCGGGTACAGAAGACACCACCAATGAAGTGTCGTCGGTAGTCAGGGACTGCATAGGCGTCTCGCTGAGAACTGGACCACGTGCAGCCGGTTTTGGCGTGGTGTCGGTGGAGACCACGGACCTCGCATGTCGGTCCTTGTCCTTTCGTTTTTTGGACAAAACGGTAGTCGGAGTATCCGACGACATTTTATAATCAAAGGCTTTACCAAAATAATGTTGGGCGGACTCCGCCTGACGCTTAATAGTGCGTTTATTGAAAGTAGCACAAAAGCGACAGCCCGAGACGTCGTGGTCTGGGCCTAAACAAGGTATGCAGAGGGAATGGAAATCCTTATGCGGTATTTGCTTCCCACAAGAAATACAATTGTTAACTTTGTCTGACATCGGTCTGAGACAAGAAAAGTTTCCCCAACGGGGTACTTAGCTTTAAACAAGACTTCGGTTTCCAATTTTTTGTAAATTCAGGAGCTGGCCGACCGGCACTTGCGAACTGCTTCTGCTTCGGGCACCGCGCGGCAAAAAAGACCGGAGAACATGGCGTCGGCTGTTACTTATATACCTTTGTCGCACTGACGTCAGGGAAGAAGGCGACAACAACCGACGCCGGACCAAGACTTTGGAATTCGGCCGACCGAGGACCCGCCTGACGGCAGAGAACCCATATGTGATTACTGCAGCTGTATGCACGATGAACATCTGAAAGAAAATCAACTAGAAAAGGTGAAAAGAAAACACTGACTAAGAAGAGCCTTGCAGCTGTTCAGCTTTGGTACAAGAGATGACTTCCAGTAATTTAAAGGAAAAATAAATCAAATGTGCTCGGAGATAATCAAAATAAATAAAACTTGGGAGTATTTCAAATCAAACAACAAAAGGTTAAAAAAATGGAAGGAAGCTTTAAACAGCTATTCAGATGAACTGATCAAATTGCAAAAGTCAGAGGTCAAAAATGAAGAAAACTTTGAATGAGTAGCAGACTGCTCAAGAAGGGAGCTTTCAAAAAATGGTACAGTTAGAGGACAGAGCACATGGAGAAAACCTGTCATTTTTTGCTTATACAAGAGAAACTGGAAGGAACAGACTGCATTAATTGTATGAAAGCACAAATAAGCAGATGGACTGGTATTCCACAGCAGGATTTGTTAATTGAAAGGGCACAGTGTATATGGCCCCAAATCTGGCCATGAGAAGGCAGCCATAAATTATATTAGTAAAGATACAACCATTCCGTCACAAATAAGTAATCCTAACAAAATTGTGTCAGAATGGAAAAGTATTACAAACTGGAGACTAGAATGTTTGTGGAAAATGATTTATTGTACACCACGCAGACAATAAGCAAATTTATCACAGCCATCAGGGACTGTTAACAGGCAGGTGTGAAATTCAAGCTGCTGTATCCAGCTGTCTTCAGAATATTTTTTTTCTGGAGGATCAGTCGTTTTTTGCTGCAGAGTAGGCTAGAGAGAAAATACAGAACTTTGTCCAACAAAAAATTGAACCATCAAACATACAGGAACTATATTGTTTCTCATTCTTCTGATAATAAAGCTCATAGAATGACTTTGCCAGTGAAATGTTTTCCAATGTTCCATAGGGAAATGCTTGACAGACAGAACAAGAGCACAGGAATTGACTACAAGAATACGGAGTACATTGGACTTGAGAACCTGAGTCTGGAGTTGGCAGATGGAGATTGAATAAGAGGATGATCAGCAACACTGAAATTACCGAATTAATGAGAGATTATAAAGCATCAACAATATTTGGGAAATATGGCTTTGCAAGAAAAAGTGGCTGAGAAATATTGGTCTTTTTTTTTACTTTCTTAAACTTGGGGGGACAGAAGCATATACACTACTTCTTGTCATTAATGTTTGTAAGGAGACTAAAAATGGAAAGAATAAGTAAAACAATGTTCTTAATAGTATTTGTGTAAATAACACTTCATGATATAAACTGCATGCTATACAGTAAAGCATGTTCAGTGATTGTTGCATGTGATAAAGACACTAAAAGAAACTTTTTTCTTTTTTAGTTTTAAGAAATGCAGGCATAATGTACGCAAAAGCAGGTTTACGTCAATACGCTGTAATCTTGGGTTGTTGGGCTATGGAATGGGGTGTAGAAGTGCACAGATTATAATAATGTACAGTTGACATGTCGGCTCTTGGTTTTGATTGGGTGAATGTCTGGATTAATGTCCCTGGCTTACTCTAGAAACAATTTTTTTTTTGTGTAAGCAAGTGGGCTTTTTAAAAAGAACACTGCGAATGCAATGAAAAGTTTTCCTTTAGCATATAAATGTTCAGTGTGAGCTGAAAAGTCTGCAGATAGGTTCATATATGGCACTAGGCTATTGGCCCAGAGGCCCTTATAAGCCTAGCCAAGAATTTCACCCATGTTCCCATAAAGTTAGCACCCGTTTCCCCTGTCCAGCAGGGACACAGGTAGGATCCCAGGGGTGCATTTTCTGTTTCCCATCCAGTCGTCCTGGTTCCATTTAAAGAGGGCTATAGATGTACTCTGCTCGACATGGACAGGAAGTCTATTTCACAGATGGGGAAGTCTTTTGGACACAAATCTATCCCACCACCAAGTTCTATTAATGTCACAGACCAGGTTGAGGCCTTGCATGCTGGTTGCATGAGTGGTGTTTGACTTCTGGATATGCAACAACTAAATCAAGACTGGGACTGAGATGACCTTGTAAGGCCAGACACAGGTCACCTCTGAGCAGTCTGGATGAGACTGAGTACAGGCAGGGCTTTTAGCCTATCTGTGCAGGATAGGTATTTGAGACCCTGGATTTTCCTGGTAAGGAATCTCTGTGGTCTCTTCAGCTGCTACACGGGCATGACAAGGTGCATGCTGAAGGGGCCACTGTACTCAATAATGGATCTGATAAGGGAGGAGTACAGGGATGTTATGACCTCCTTACTCAATAATGGGCCTGATAAGGGAGGAGTACAGGGATGCTCTGACCTCCTTGTTCCTGGATGAAATACCCTTATTTATGAGGTGGGCATGAGTTGAACAGGTGTTTTGTCTACAGTTAACTGCACTTGGAGCGTCTCCTGTGCATCATACCATTTGACCAGCCTGGAGGTGTGCATGTCTTTGATAAATATGGAAACCACCTCCTTTGGCTTTGTAGCCCTCCATTTGGGGTCTGAAAGTATGGTAGCATGAGTTACGTGGTAAGGCTGGGGTGCTCTCCGCAGCTTTGAACCAGGTTTCAGTGACTGCACAGATGTCAGCAACCTCCAGGGCAAGGAATGCTTGCAATGAGTGCAGTTTCATGCTAAGACTCCTAACATTTAGCAGCATGACCTTTAAATTTTGTTTAGAAAAATAGTAATTTTGTACTCATGACATTGGCTAAAAAAGGCACTATGGGGAGGCAAGAGCCTTTGCCAGAAACCTGAAACCCAGGGGAAGACAGATGAAGGCCTTCTCTGGCAAAGCATCGTGGTCTGTCAATCATGTCCTCCCAGGGTGTCAGGTACTGGATCCTCTTGGAATGGCACCATAAACTAAGCCAATTGTTAAAGTCAAGTATTTTCTGTTTGCATTGAGGCATCACTATGAGTGATGGTAAATGAGGGTATCTGTACATTTTATTCTCATGTTTCCATGGAGACAAGCTGACTACAGGTGCAGACAATAAAGCAAAAGGTCTGGACATTGTTTTCTGACATAAATATAAAATTAAAAGGTACAAGGGCAAGCAGTTTAGTGAAAAATAAAGTCTGAAATTATTGGAAGTGAATAAGAGATACAAGCATTCCTGGTGCCTTAATACTTCAATACACTTACTACAGCAGTATATAATTTAAAACAAAAGTGTATTGCGTCTATTTTTAAAGCTAAAAGTTAATGTTTTCTGAAAGCATACAAGGTATTTTTTTTTCAAATCTCGGAGAGGAATAACGATAAGAACATACAGCAAGTAGTGCTAATATGAGCACAGATATGCACCTTGGCATCTACAACCTTAACTTCAGGTTATGTAATGCCTGTGGGAGCAGCCGTCTGTTTTAGACAACTGTTCCTATCAAGAAGATTAAACTTAATTTTGGCACATAGGTTTGTGTGTTTGTTTTATCTCAACAGGTTATAGGTATGTATTTGATTTTTTTGTTTGAAGGTTTTCATTTAAATAATTACTGAAAAAAAGTGACTAAGTTCAGACTCGGATGACAAGAAACAAAACATTAGTGGGAGCATGCAACACAAAAGCTGGAAACAGACATTTAAAAAAGCTGTCATATATAATGCGTGGGAATAATAGCTTCTTATAATGGCTACACTCTGCATATTATTCTAGAATGTGAATGGCCTCACAGCTATAGGCAAAAGGGTAAGAATATTGAATTATATTAAGAAATGCAGAGTACAAATAGCAGAACTACAAAAGAGACATTTGGAAAGAAGTGTGCATGTGATAAAGAAAGGGTTTCAGGATGGATATTCAGCAGAATATCAGGGACAAAGGAAAAGGGGAGTTACTTACACTAATTAGTAGAGGAGCTCCAACAGTGATAGAAGAGGAAAAAAGATAATAATGGTAGATTTGTAGTAAGTGGCTAATTCACAAGGGAAGAGGATTACACTGGCATGTATTTATATTCCACCTAAAACTGCTATTGTGGATCTTAAGAACGTTTTGGAAGAAATTATCAGTTTTCAGCAGTGAATATTACTTATAGGTGGGGACTGGAACCCAATTTGCAGTAGTGAAGATGTATCTGGGAAACCTCGAAGAAAAAAAATATAACAAAAAAGAGGGTACGTTTATGAAAAAATGTATGAAAATACTTGGTATACAAGGCATAGATTCAGTAGGAGCAATTTGGTGAAGTTGCATATTATTCCACAAGGTACAATAACTGAGCTAGAATAGACAGAAATTATATTTCACAGGAACATGTGCATTTCATTAAGAGCTTTGACAAGCATTTAATAACCATTGGTGATCATGCTCCAATAACAACCAAGATAAAAATGCAGGGTAATGAAGTAAAATTGGGACACTGGCACTTTGTCCATTTATCTGTTATAAGAGAGAGGAATTCAAGGAATGGGTGGTGGAAATTATTACATTTCTTCAGAAGATATAGTTGGTGAGTGGGAGTTTAAAAATAGGATAGAAATAAAAGAAAAAAATATGGTTAGGTAGTAACAGGAATTGTTTACAGGGGCTGACAAAGGTTAAATTACTGCAGAATAAGTGGAATCTCACGGAACAAGAGGTGCGACTGCAGAGTACTAAATAGTAAATAAGAGACCATCTGGATAATATGTAAGAGTTTAGAAAGATTGCTGTTAAACTGGTCTTGTTAGCGGAACAGCACAAAACTTTTAGGACGAATTAGGCAACAGAAAGTAGCAAGGGTCGCAGCCAAAGTTGGGGAGTCTATAAAAAGAAAGATAAGAGATCCTGTAGAGGTATCTACAAAAAGAGGGTTAATCAGAGATCCTGTAGAGGTATTAACAAATATCTAGGAAATTGTATGAAAAATTATATAAAGCATGGAAATGTGGATGGAATTATTTATAATAGACTTAAGTATGCCAAGGTTAGAAGTCAATGAGACTCGAGAACTAACAGTTAAGAATAAAGAAAATGAGATACAAAATGGTGGCATACTATCAATCTGCAGGAAAATCTCCAGGAATAAACAGATGGTGTTCCTGTGGAAGTTTTGAAGCTTGGAGGGAAGAAAGTCATAAAAATATGAAAAGTTTTACTTAACAATATTTTAAAAGGAGGGGGCTGTTCCAGCATCCTGGAAGAAAGATGTGGTGGCTGTAATACGTAAATGATGATCCACTGGGAAGCAGAATGTAAGAAAATACTGCTGTTAGTGATGGGTCTTGAAGCACAGAAAGTATCTGACAGAGTAAGCTGGGATTTTATTAGCAGGGCACTGGATCTCTGATTATCCTTGCTATAGGCTCCCTACATTTGGCTGCCACCCTTGCTACTTTTTGTTGCCTAAACTGTTGTGCTTAAAGTTTTGGTTGTTTAACAGTAATATTTATAAACTCATACATATTATCCAGATGCTCTCTTATCTTCTCTTTAGCACTATGCAGTTGTGCCTCTTCTTGTTTTGTAAGATTTCCCTTATTCTGCAATTCTTTAACCTTCGCCAGCCCCTCTAAATAATTTCTGTTACCACTTAAGCATATCTCTTTTTTTACCTTATTTTTAAATTCCACTTTCATTTTATCCACCTTGCTAGCTATACTTACTGAAGAAATTTCTATCCTCCCCAATAACTCTCTAGTAATTTCCACCACCTTTTCCTTAAATGCCTCTCTTTTTAACAAGTAGGTGGGGAAGTGCAAGTGTCTCATTTGTACTTCATTACTCTGTACTTTTACCTTAGTTATTAATCCATGATCTGAAATAGTTATTAGATACGTGTCAAAGCTCTTAATGAAATGCACACATTCCTGTGAAATATAATTTCTATCAGGTCTAGACCATTTATTATACTGGGGAATACAATTTAAATTATCTCAGAGTTCCTACTACTGAATTTACATCTTCAATACCAAACACTTTCATAAACTTCTTCAGAAAACTACAATCTTTTGTTATATTTTCCCTTTCATCCTTGCAACCTACTGATTAACTATATTTCGTTACTATCTACTGCAGTTCATTACCGTTTAACTGCATTTTACTCCATTTTGTTCATGTTCAACTGTATTTTTTCATACTGCGAATTCTGTTCTTTTGACTTTAAGTGACTAATCTTTGCTTCATTGCAAGTTTTTTTTACTGTGTTCTTAACCTTAAAATTGAGTAGCGTAGCGTAGATACAGGTCTGCTGCATCCAGAGCTTCTGATGCATGGTTTTTAACCCTTTTTGAGGTATTCCTGCTACAAATTTTCCCTTAGTAGCACTTATGTTATCTGGTAGTACTACTCTTAGACCTACCTCCCTTTACCTTCTTAGCTTTTTCAGTTTCTGACAAATATGGATAGAGAATTTCCTACATTTTCTCCTGCCAGTCTGGCTGATATGGGCATCCTGAGACTGTGCAGTAACTGCCTCATGTACATGGACAACCCTCTATTACTACCACCTAGGAACACAATGTGAGAGATGCAATTACATCAAGCACCTAGTGTGATTGCTCTCTCCCCCACAAACCAGTATATCTGGCACAGACACTGTTGGCAACATGAACAACACACCTCAAACACCATCCACACCTTCACAACACACCCCTACATATGAAGAGGTCCACAGCAAACGTATATCCAAACAAGAGACTTCAGAGTCATAAACGCATGTGAACTCCACTGTCCACCACACCACACACAGTCCACAGACCTGTGTCTCACAGCCACTAAGGCCTAAACATAAACCCAACAAATTAGCCATAGGAGACTCCATTGTGAGATGCACAGATGTGCCTCTCACCAGGCTGGATAAGGAGAAAGTCACAGTTAGTTGTTGGTCAGGTGCCCGAATCTGCCACATCACCAATGCACTCAAGTCTCTCAACAGGTACTGTTATGACTCTGTCATAGTCCATGTTGGAGTGAATGACTTGAGACATACCTCCCTGGACTATATGAACAGAGAGACACATAATCAAGCTCGAGTGTGTCTCCCAGGCAGGTATGTTCCTAGCCTTAAGCAGCATTCTACCATCACCCAGAATGATGCCTCAATACAAACAGAAAATGACTAACAATTTTCCTACTTTCTGGTATCATGTCAAGGGGATCCAGTACCTGTCAACCTGGGATGACATGACTGACAAACCATAACGCTTTGCCAGAGATGGCCTGCATCTGTCTCCTGGGGCTTCAGGCTCCTGGCAAAGGTTCTTGCTTCCCCGATAGTGCCTTTTTTAGGCAATGCCATGAGGTCAAAACTACCAACATGAACATTTCATCAAAACGTAAATTAAAGGTCATGCTGCTAAATGCTAGGAGTCTAAACATGAAACTGCACTCATTGCAAGCATTCTTAACCCTGGAAGAAGCTGACATTTGTGCAGTCACAGAAACCTGGGTCAAAGGTGTGGACAGCACCCCAGCCATACCAGGTTAGACATCCTATCATTCATTTAGACCCCAAACAGTGGGCAGCAAAACAAAAGGAGGTGGAGCTGCAATACATATAAAAGACATACACACCTCTAGGCTGGTCAAACAGTATGATGCACAGGAAACACTCCAGGTGCAGTTAACAATTGACAAGATCCCTATTCAAATCATAACTAGCTATAAGCCTCCAACTTTGACTCAAGATACCCACTCCACCTATATGGACATTTTCAATCTGTCAAGATTCAACTCTTTACCCTGATCCTGGGCGACTAACTATCCAACCATAGATTGGAAGAAATACTTATGCCAAAACACAAATGCCCATGGATTCCTTGATTTCGTCAATGCAAATGCCTTGGAACAGTTAGCCAACACCCCCACAAGTGACATCTTGGACTTGGTATTACCCAACACGAGTAACCACTGCAGCATCCCTGGTGAGGTCCGAACACAAAGCAGTCACTTTAGAATTCACCATCTCACCCAACCCCCCTAGCTGGGGTCAAACAAAAAAACTTCTCCAAAGCTGATTACAACCTCCTGAGGGAAGGAACAAACAGCTTCACAGCCTCCTTCCCCCCCATAGGCACTAGCACATGTTCAAACCTACTCCAAAGTACTATATGCATTTATATAGCTGCATGGAATCAGGAATAAGACAGAGGATGAAACCATCCTCCTCAAGGAAAAGCAAACCTGTCTGGTGGGCATCTACAATAAATAAACTCTATAATAAAAGGAAAAAATTGCAGTCCAGGACCAAGAAGGAGCAGGTGCCTAATTGGAAGCAATCTCTCCTTAGCCTGAACAAGCAAATAAGAGCACTAGTGAAATCCTCCAAAGCAGAGTCCAAACTGGCCACATAAACTAGGTATAAATCCGTATGTCACAAGATGGGTTGCCAACTGGCTCACTGACAGAACCCAGACTGTGAAAGTAGCAGACTCTAAATCTAACTTCAGACCACTGACAAGTGGAGTACCACAGGGTTCAGTCCTGGGCCCTCTCCTGTTTGGTATCTACTTCTCTGAAGTACAGGCTAACATAGAAGGTCTTTGGCTAACAAGTTCACAGATGACTGCAAACTAGGAGCCATAATCAAAACTCCAAAAGATGTGGACATCCTACAAAAGGGCCTCGCTGAGACAGATGCCTGGTGTCAAAGCCATCCCTTTTGGTAAAAACTCTGTACCCATGAACTACCACATAGGCGGTAGTCTACTTAACACCGAAAATGTGATAAGAGACCTTGGGACACAGGTGGACAGTAGTCTCTCCTTGCCACAGGAAATCCTTCTACGTGGCACACCTCATCACAAAAGGTTTCTCATCCAGGAAAAAAAAGAAGTCATTGTTCCTCTCTACTCATCACAAATTAGACACACTATAGAGTACGTCTCTTTTGGTATGTACCTCACAAAACATCTACAACAACTGGAAAGGCCACAGAAATACCTCATAAAGAGGATTGCCGGCCTCAAACAGATGCCCTACACAGACCGTCTCAAACAAATTCAGCTTTACTCCATCGCATATCGCCTACTCAGAGGCGATCCCTGCCTAACGCACAAAGCTATATCAAACCCAGAGCTTGTGGACATGCTCCACTTAAAGAAATCCCAATCCCTCCGAGCTACACGCTCTAGGGACCTATACCTTGTCACCACAATAAACAGAACATGCTGGAGGGATAGATTCATGTCCCAGAGACTTCCCATACTCTGGAACAAACTACCTATCTATAGCAAACAAAGCTCCTCATTAGCACTCTTCAAGAAAAATCTTGATGATTGGATGGGAGATAGGTAATTCACCCCGGGGATCACTTCTGTGGCTCTGCTCGACAGTGGCACAGGAAAATAATCTTCTTGGGTGGCGAAAGACAGGGTACCTTTTGGCTAGGCTTATATAGGCCCAAGGGTCAACAGCCTAGTACCTACCTATGAACATCTACTAAAGACAACCATAAGGCCTTCTTCACATATGTCTGCAATCTCAAGGGAAGCACCCAGATGTGCTCAGAACTAGTGGTCAAGGACACCACATACACAAACACTGTAGATACAGCCAACTTGCTGGCACATAGGTTCAGTGAAAACTTCACTCCTCTGCCCCCCCCCCCCCATCAGTAAATCAGGACATCTGCAGTACCTACCTCGTCCCCTTATCTCTATGAAGCAAGTCATCATTGCCCTCTCTAAGACAAAAAAATACAGCCTCCATGGGACCAGACGACATCCCAGGCTGAATCTTAAATGAAATCAGGCAGGAACTTGCAGCACCATTAGGCACCATATTCAACCAAAGCCCAAGTACTGGCTTAGTCCCAGCCAAGTGGAGGACAGCTACTGCCATCCCTTTGCACAAAGGTGAAGCATCCACCAATCCAGGAAATTAAAGACTCATCAGCCTAACTAGCCTGATCTGCAAGGCCATGGAGTGGATTATCATGGACCCCATTAATAAGGACATTGGCAACCTCCAGACACTTGATCCCACACAGTTTGGTTTTGTCAAGGGGAGGTCATGCCTGTTAAAATTGGTTGACTTCTTTAAGACTGTCACCAAGGCCATAGACGAGGGGAAGACAGTTCACACCACCTACCTTGACCTGGCCAAAGCCTTCGATACCATTTCCCCACTGGGATATAAAACTCAACTTGGCATCAATCAATATGTTACCAGATGGATAGCAAACTGGCTCACTGATAGTATCCACCTTGTCAAATAGGGGACTCCACCACTAGTAGCAGACCCGTAACGAGCGGTGTACCCCAGGGATCGATCTTGGGGCCTCTGCTATTTGGGATATACTTCTCAGAGGCGCAGGCCAAATCTAGTGAGCTATGGCTGACCAGATTTGCAGATGACTGTAAGCTGGGTGTCATCAATTCCCCTAGTGATGTGGACATCCTCCAAGAGGGTCTCACCCAAACAAATGACTGGTGCCAGAAACATGGCCTCAAACTGAATGCCAAAAAATGCATCATCATCCCTTTTGGGGAGAGTGACGTCCCCATAAATTATCACACTAATAATAAGGTCCTAAGCACGCAATCAGTCATGAGGGACTTGGGCACCCGGGTTGACAGCAAACTGACTTTTGACCACCATACTGTCTCTGTTGTATGGAAAGCTTTCTATATGGCCCACCTCATTAGTAAGAGTATCTCATCCAGGGACAAGGTGGTCATAACATCCCTATATTCTTCCCTTATAAGACCCATTACTGAGTACAATGCCCCTTTTGGCATGTACCTCACAAAGCACATGCAGCAGCTGGAGAGACCACAGGGGTTCCTCACCCAGAGAATCCAAGGCCTCAAACATCTACCCTACACAGACAGGCTAAAAGCCCTGTCCCTCTACTCAGTCTCCTACAGACTCCTCATAGGTAACCTCTGTCTGGCATACAAAGTAATCTCAGACCCTGCCCTGATGGGACTGCTGCATATCCGCAAGTCAAACTCCACTTGAGTAACCCGTATTTGCGACCTCAAGCTGGTCTGTGACATCAATAGGACTAGTTGGCAGGACAGATTTGTGTCCCAGAGACTCACCCTTTTTTGGAACAGACTCCCTTCTCCACGTAAAGCAGAGCACCTCATTAACCCTTTTTAAGTGCACCTTGGATAACTGGATGGGAAACAGAAAATACACCCCTGGGATTCCACCTGTATCCCTGCTGGACAGTGGCATAGGGTGCTGACTTGTTGGAAAATGGGCTAAATTCTTTGCTAGGCTTATAAGGGCCTCAGGGTCAATAGCCTAGTAACTTCCAATGATCCACATTGTTGCAAATCAAGTTCCAGTCTTCAATTATAAGGAATATTCCCTGCAGAAATTAGAAGTTATGTACCTACCATAACGTTCCATGTCAGTTGTCTTCTTCTCGCCTTCTTTCTTGCTGGATGGGTTCGGAGCCGATCCTCGGCTCAGACTCGGCCACTCTAAAAGCTCGAGAGCTAGTTCCACCAGCTCGAGGCTCCCCTATATCCCACATTGCTAGGCGGTAACTCCTCAGATCTCGTTTGAAAGCTAAGGCCAGCAAAAAAAAAAATTCCATAAGGAACAAGAAAACTCTTCTAGGTCTGTCCTGGCTAGGGGGAAGGAGGGTGGGACGCAAGAAAGAAGGCGAGAAGAAGACAACTAACATGGAATGTTATGGTAGGTACATAACTTCTAAATGTTAAGTTGTCAATCTCGCCTTCATTCTTGCTGGATGGGACCGCGTCCCTAGCACCTTGTCCCGGGTGGCCTATCGGAACAGACTCTTGAGTACAGTGGAACCAAAGTTGGCTCGGTCTCTAGAGGCCAAGTCCAATTTATAATGAGAAATGAAAGTATGGGGAGAAGCCCAAGTAGCTGCAGAACAAATTGAATCAAAAGGCAGCCTATCTTGGAAAGCTACCGAAGTGGCTAAAGCTCTAGCTGAATGAGCCCTGGGTTTGGATGGCAATCGTTGATGTCTTATCTGATACACTAGGGTAGGGTAATCAACGAAGTAAGCCATCTAGGGAGAGAGACTTTAGAAACTGGAAGGCCCATTCTACCTTCTGCATAAGAAACAAACAGTTGGTCAGATTTCCTGAATTGTTTGGTCCTGTCTAAATAGTACCTAAGTTGGCGATGAATATCTAGACAGTGTAACTTTTGTTCTGACCTATTAGAGTAATTTGGGAAGAAAACAGGAAGCTCAATGGTTTGATTCAAATTTGTCAATGAAGCTACTTTGGGCAAAAAAGACGGGTTAGTACGCAAGATACCCTGTCTTTATGAAAAACTAGATAAGGGGGTCGACTACACAGAGCATGAAGTTCAGAGACTCTTCTAGCTGAGGTGATAGCTACTAAAAAGAGTGTCTTCCATGAAAGTAATTTTATAGAACATGAAGCCGCAGGTTCAAAGCGGGGACAGAACCAAATTGAGATCCCACTGAGGAGGAGGAGGATCTCTGATGGGTGGTTTGAGAAGAAAAACTCCTTTTAAGAAGGCCTTGCAGAGTTTGTGAGACATAATAGAGGACTCTGAGACTCAACATGAAAGTTCGAAATTGCAGCCAACTGAAGTCTAATGGTAGATGGAGACGAACCTGCATGGAAAAGTTCGGCTAGAAAGTCTAGAACTGTTTGAATAGAAGCAGTGAAAGGATCTATATTCTTTGACTGCGCCCAATAGGAAAAACGTTTCCACTTGCTATGATAAATCTTCCGAGTGGAAGATTTATGAGAGGCAATCAAGATATCTCTAACTGAGTGAGATATCAAAGGAAGCCTGGCTAAGGTCGGAATTGGAGGAACCAAGCCGTGAGGTTCAGAGAGGGAAGGGAGTGGTGCAACTGACCCGACTGATGGGTCAAGAGGTCTGGAACTGGGTCCAGATGCCAAGGTTGTTCCAATAGATAACGGTGGAGAAAGGGGAACCAAATTTGTCGAGGCCAGTAAGGGGCAATGAGGATCATAGAAGCTTCCTGAACGATGGCTTTCTGTATCAGCTGAGATATCAGTGGGAAGGGAGGAAAGGCATACAGAAGTCCCCGGGGCCAAACGTGCACTAGAGTGTCTCTGCTGGGGTGGCCTGGTTGGGGAAAGAGGGTGAAAAAATCGTTGCACTTGCTGTTTTGGGGAGTAGCGAAAAGGTCACAGCGAGGCCTGCCCCACTTTCGAAAAACTTTCTCCAACACTGAATTGTTCAGAGACCACTCGTGAGGCATGAGAATAGCTCTGCTCAATTTGTCTGCAATCACATTGGACTTCCCGGGGATGTGCATTGCTAACAGAAATCGCTGAGAAGAAATCGCCCATTGCCATAGTCTGAGTGCTTCTCGACATAGGGGATAAGATCTGGTTCCGCCTTGTTTGTTGATGTACCACACTACAGACATATTGTCTGTCTGAATTGCTATAGTTCCTTTGGGAAGAGAGTCTTGTAGGGCTTGCAACGCTAGAAGCACTGCTCTCATCTCTAGGACGTTTATGTGCAAGTGGCACTCGAACGGTTGCCACATGCCCTGGACTGTCCTGCCCTGGAAATGCCCCCCCCACCCGATCAGGGAGGCATCCGTTGTCACCGTAGCAACCGGAGGAGGAGAGACAAAAGGTCTCCCTAGGAGGAGCTGAGAAGATGTGATCCACCAAGAGAGATGACTCTTGCACGATTGAGTTATCCGAATAGGATGGGACATTGGGAGGCTTTGGTAAGACCATTGTGTGAAGAGCATCCATTGCAAAATCCTCATATGGAAGCGAGCTAATGGTAGGAGAGGGATGGCCGCCGCCATAATCCCAAAGACTTTCAGGATCCGTCTGGCTTTGACTTTGTTGTTCTGCAAAAGAAGAAAGACCTGTTTGTGTATGTCTGCTATCCTCTGCTCTGTGAGTCTGGCTGACATCTTGACTGTGTCTAGATTTGCACCTATAAAAGTAATAACACGACAAGGCGACAAGACAGACTTTTCGTAGTTTATCTAAATGCCTAGTGCCTGACATGTGCGAAAGGTGTAGTCTCTGGCGAGGAGTAACAGATGCTTGGTGGGGGCTGTGAGGAGCCAGTCGTCTAAATAAGGAAACACCTGGAATCCTTGGCGTCTCAGATGAGAGGCTACCACTGCCATGCATTTGGTAAACACTCGGGGGGCTGTAGTGAGACCAAAGGGCAGGGCTCTGAATTGAAAATGACTGGTTCCCAGCCTGAAGCGGAGAAACCTCCTGGAGCGTCGATTCATCTTGATGTGATAGTACGCATCCTGGTGATCTATAGAGCACATCCAGCTGTCTCGGCCCAAAAAGGGAAGAATGGACTGCAGCGTGACCATCCGGAACTTTGTTTTCTTGATAAACTTGTTCAAGTTGCTGAGATCCAAAATGGGTCTCCAGTCCCCTGTTTTCTTTGGAACCAAAAAGAATTTGGAGTAGGTTCCGGATCCTACTAGGTCTGCTGGCACTGGTTGAATGGCTCTTTTTGCGAGCAGCTTTGAAATTTCTAATGCTGCTTGCTACCTTTGACTGGGTGGAACGTCCGGAAGGGATTTTTTGGACAGCTTGGGAATGACAAGGAAAGGGATTCTGTAGCCTTCGGAAATGATAGACTGTACCCACTTGTCTTGAGTTAGGGATAGCCAGGCTTTTGGGTACAGTGACAACCTTCCCCCGACTGCCTCCGAAGGTGGACAGTCGGGCAACACCTCAGGGATGCTGAAAAGGCTTGTCAGAAAAGGATTCTCGACTGCCCTGATTCTGCGGGCCCCCTCTGCCTCTGGGACGGCGTCTACCATTGTTGTTCCCCCCTCTGCCTCTAGAGGGGAATTGACTCTGTGTCAGGCAAGTCTCCTTGGGATTGTTTACGGAACCATATCTTTCCCCCCTTCCGACCTTTGGGGTAAGGTCTAGAAGGGGTAGAAAAACGGACTCAGACGACAGAAAGAATTTTGCCATCAGTCTTGCACCTAGTCAGGGTTTCCTTCACTTGAGGACCAAAGAGGGATGATCCATCAAAGGGGGAATTAGTGAAGGACTTCTTAAAAGGGTCCGCAAAATTACAAAGCCGCATCCAGGCGTGCCTATGCAAGGCTACACCTGTACCTGCTGCTCTACTTGCTCCATCCGCCGCATATGAAAGGAGGCGCATGGAGGAGTTGGTTATAGAATTAAGGGTAGCCAGCTGAGAGTTCATCCTATCCTGAAAACCCGCAGCTGTTGGGTCCTTCAACATTTCACTCGCTTCCTTGAGTAAGTCCCTCTGAAGTCGAGTAAAATGACACAGGTAATTCAGCGATCTCATAGTAAAGGTCGCTGACGAGAACATCCGCTTCCCGTACCTGTCTATCGACCTAGACTCCTTGTTAGGAGGATGAACAGGCACCGAAGGATCAGCTAACTCCTTCTTGGTAGCCGCAGCCACCACCATAGCATCAACAGAGACGCCTTTGGTCAGAAATTCTTTATCCTTAGGGGCCGTGATGAACTTAGATGGTCTCCTGGGGGTGGGTTCCACTGAGTCAGGAGCCGCCCAAGCCTTCTTTGCCACCACTTGCATAAGGGGGTCAAAGGGAGGGGACACCCAGGAGGTGGAAGGGCGAGAGCCAAACGCCTCAAGGTACACTGATTCATCCTCTGAAGGGTTGAGGGCTGGCCAATTCCCCCTCTGTTTTAAGATTTCAAGGATGTCTGCAAAGGAGACATCTTCAGAGGGGGAACGAGGGGAACCTTCAGAATCCTCTAAATCAGTGTCAGAGGTGACAGACTCAGGGGAGTCAATGTGCTTCCTCTTACACTGCCTCTTCCTAGGGGGCTCTCCTACAGGGTCAGGAGAGGCCTCGAAGAGGAGGAGATCCCCACAGGGGAAACTTGAGGAGCTGGCTCTCTACGGTCGGAGACAAGAGAGTGAGTAGAAATCACCGGAGGCACCATGGAGGGAAGGGCAGAAGGAGCCGACTGTGGATTAGAACCTGGTTCTAACACGCTCCTCATGACCTCAAAGGCACCCTTGTCAGGCAGAGCCGGAGGTCTCAGTTCCGAAAAACTGAAAACCTCCCCCGGCACAGACAGTGATGGCTCCGAGGCCGATGTCGGAGCCGAACTCACCAGCGCCGAAGCACCGAGAGGGAGAGCGGGGTCGGACAAGGGTCCGATGCCACTCGCCCCCCTCGGAGCCAACGAGGGAAGTCCGGCGCCGAGATTCTTCCAAGGAAGACATCGGAGCCGACGACGGAACCAAAGACAAAGGTATCGGTTCAGACGCCACCACAGTCTTGGGTCCGAACTGCCCCGGCTCCAAACTCAAGAGAGTCAGAGGAGGAATATTTTGAGTGGTGGGGATAGTCTTCGACTGTTGAGTCGGACTTTGAAGCATCTGGGCTAGTGCCTCGGACTTAAGAAGTCGACTCACTACTCTCTGAAGGTCATGGTCCGATAACCTGGAAGACCTAGAAGAGTGATCTATGGCTCCGTTCAGACAGCAAACGTGATGCTGGAGCCGAATGAACGGAGCCGATAGATGGAGAACGGGACCTCTTCTTAGTTGTCGGCTCCGACAACTTGATCGGAGCCGACTCAGTTATGTCTTCCTCGGCTCCGGCTGGAGCCAAGGACACCGTAGGTACATGAATTTGAGATTCATCAGCTTCGGCCGGAGCCGATGTTCGAATGGACTTAGAGGCTGGAGCCGAAGGTCTGGAGGACTTGGAGGGTTTCCCCGATGACTGAGTCGAGGGACCCTCAGGCTTTAATAAGCCTCTTAGAATTAATTTATTTTTTCGCTCCTGCAGGACTCTAGGGCTGAAGCCATGGCAAACAGCACATGAGTCCTGCAGGTGCAAAGGTCCCAGGCAGTAAACACAAGAAGTGTGACCGTCTGTCAGAGACATCTTCTGACAGCACGAGTCACACTTCTTGAAGCCTGAGACCTTTGATTCTTTGGACATGTCCAAAGAGAAGTAAAAGTGTAATCCCAAACACAGACAGACACACACACACACACACACACACACACACACACACACACACACACACACACACACACACACACACACACACACAGATTACACTTCTAAATAAAACTTTAAAATTTAACTATAAAATTTAACTTATAAGTAAGTTTTAAACCAAAAAACTCCCTACAAAAAACACAGACACTCCAACTACCAAGGGAGGGAGGGAGAGGGCCTAAAGCCAGAGGGAAAGGCTCGATATTTTGGGATAGGAAACTGGTGAAAAATTGACTAAAAGGGAATTAAAACTATTTAACTTAAAAGTTATAAAAAAGAGCTAACTTAAAGGGGGGTCTGACTGACTAAAACTGTCAAAAGATTCAACTAACCTGAGCCGGTTGAAAAAAGCACCTCGATCGCGTAGCGGCAAACGAGATCTGAGGAGTTACCGCCTAGCATTGTGGGATATAGGGGAGCCTCGAGCCGGTGGAACTAGCTCTCGAGCTTTTAGAGTGGCCGCCTCGGCTCCGAACCCATCCAGCAAGAATGAAGGCGAGATTGACAACTTAACATGCTGATTATTTCTCCCCAAAATTTCTTAAGCTCCATAACCGCAGTTTTGGGTGAAATACAAAAACATGCCATTATCCTTCTCCCCTGCCAGTAGCCTTTTACTACCACAAATTGACCATTACTAGCTTTTTCTGTCCTCTTACATCACTACTGGAGCTCCTCTAGCAAATAGTATAAATACTCCCCTTTTCCTTTGTCCCAGATATTCTGCTGAATATCCATTCTGAAATCCCTTATCAAATTCACATGCTCACTTCTTTCCAAATGTGTCTCATGTAGCATTGTTATTTGCACTCTGCATTTCCTAATATAATTCAGTACTCTTACCTTTTTGTCTATACCTGTGAGGCCATTCACATTCCAAAACAATGTTTAGTGCAACTACTATAAGGAGGAATTATTATTCCCACCTATCGTATATGACAGCTTTTTAAATACCTATTTTCAGCTTTTGTATTCTATGTACCCACTAATGTTTGGCAAGTTGAACCGTTATGCAACGGTTTCATTTCCTCTCAATTTGAACCCGTCACATTTTACAAACCTTTGTTTTAATGAAAGCTGTCAAACAAAAAAACACACTCCAAGAATACCCCCATAACCTATTAACTTAAAACAAACACATAAAAACTATGCGCATCTTCAAATAATGAAGTCTAATTGTATTATGTATTATGTCAGAAGAATGTACCACTACACCATCTGAGCTGTAGCTCTCTTGATAGGGGCAAGTGTCCCCAATCGACAGCTGCATCCACAGGTATTTACTAACCTAAAAAAAAGAAGTTATGTACTCACCATAACATTCAATCTGTATTGTCGATTTTTTCATTTCTCCTCGCGTATAGTTTCCGGATTTGATCCAGCGGATATAATTCGGCTGTTACTAAGCTCATGGCAACCAAAAAAGCTCTTGGATACCTCCCATTATCCACAATGCATCTCTCCCAGTTACCTTACATCTTGTTTGCTATAACTGTCGCCCATCCTTGGTTATAAGTCAAGATGAACAAGTGGGATAGTTCATTTATATGCTTTATTACATAGAAACACATCAGGATGGATAGCAGTAGTACAAAATATAAACAAACTGATTAACAGACTGACTACAGAGACATGCATGCTTACATTTCAACAGCTTACTACAAAATGGCAGTCAGGCTCGTACGGGATCAGTATTTATAGAAATGTGCAAGCCCATGGAAAGTTTCTTAAAGGTATACATACATACTGATCAACATCCTCCCTCTTTAATGAATAGCCCAAAATAAAATGGGATTTGAAAAAGACATGTAATTTTACAGACACTAAGATATAAACACAATGCTTATGTTCAAGTTGCCATGTATCTGTAACATGGTCTGGAAAGTTGACCTGATGTAGTGACATAGCAATCAGAACTGGGTTTAGCAACAGGGACAGTCATTGGTGAACAAACAGTTTCTGGAGTTTCAGGATTCTTCTCAGGAACAGAGATATTTACTGGAATGCCATCTGGAACTGGAACGCTGGATAACACTCTGAGATCTACAGTCTTTCTCACCGATATGGTACTGCAATACAGGCTCAGACACCTGTAGCAAATGTTTCCGGCTCCACCTAAACTCTACTCCTTGTGATTTCACAATGTATGATCTCAGCTCTGGACATACACTTTTCACGACTTCAATCCGATCAAAACCTTTTGTCATCTGTATCCTCACTACCTCCCCTTCTTGTAATGGATTGAGCGGTTTTCTGGATTTATCATAAAGGGACTTCTGGAATAAGCACGTCAACAGATGGGCTTTCACTGACCTGTTTGTTCTTGACACATTGAACCAACACATTACTGCTAATTGGTAATGTGGTTCCCGTTTGTCCCAACAGAAGTCTCTGTGCAGGTGAATTAAGATGTTTATCATGAGGAATTTTTATGAGATTCAGGAAAACATCACTATTGTCTCGTTTCAACTTCTCTAGTAACTGTTTCGCATTTTGAACTACACATTCTGCCAAACCATTTGAATGTGGATACTCAGGGCTACTTGTAACATGAATAAAGTCACACTCATCAGCAAATCTTTTGAACTGCTGGCTTGTAAACGGTGCATCATTGTCAGAAATAACTGTGTGGATGGACTACCATGGACTGCAAAATGATGCTTCATCTTAGTAATAACAGTACTGGATGCTAGATTATGAAGTAGGTCAATTTCAAACCAATATGAATAAGAGTCTACTAACACCAAGTAATGTTGACCATTCTACTTGAAAATGTCTATTACGTACTGTCAACCAGGTAGTTCAGGAATCTGGTTTAGCTGAAGTTGTTCTTACTATTGATGCAGCTTAGCACTATTACATACAGAACAAGATGAAAGTACTCTCTCAATGTCCCTTAACACAGAAGCCCAAAGCACTAATCCTCTCGACCTTCTTTTGGTAGAATCTGCTTCCTGGGTGGCCAGGATACAAAATAGTAACATTATTGTTGAAAGGACTTTAGAACAATCACGTTTGGACCTTTTATGACAATACCATTGTCTGATAAAATCTCATCTCTGTAAGGAAAACAAGGTTGCACTTGTACAGTTAAACAAGATTGCTTTGACAGCCATCCTTGACTGATAAAGTAGTTTAGCTTCTGAAGAACTGGATGTGTGGCTGTATGACTGCTAAGCTCATCAATACGTGTGAAAGAAAAATGTCTCACTTCCATGACTTCAAAATCAAGTTTCTCATTTTCATGTTGTTCAGTGGTATTTCTGGGTGATCTGGATAATGTATCAACAAGATAAAGAATTTTGCTTTTCGTGTAGACAAGATTGAAATTGCAATTTCAAAATCATGCGTTGTAATTTGGTAGGAGCTGTATGCATAGGCTTTCTCAAAACAGTGACTAGAGGTTGGCGATCGGTTTCAATCTGGATAGGTATACCATAAATGTAATCATGGAATTTCGAACATGCAAATAACTGCAAAGAGTTCTCTGAGCATACTGCATTTCAGTTTGGGTTAGAGTTCTGGACGCAGAGCCTACTGGTCTACCCTCTTAAAGAAAGACTGCACCAAGATCAAATTTCGAAGTATCACAAGAAAGAGTAAGTGGTTTGTGATCATCATAGTATCTGAGAGTTGGTAGACTGGCAATGTTTTGTTTCAGGACATTAAATGCTCGCTGGTGTTGTTCTAACCATGACCAAGATACATGTTTGCGTGTCAACTCTCTCACTGGTGCTGAAAGTTGACTCATACTTGCCTAGGTAATTAACCATGCCAAGAAAACATTGTAGGGCTTGAACATTATCTGGAACTGGCATTTCAAGAATTGCTATTTGCTTGGAAGTATCTGGTCGTAAGCCTGAACTGGTAAGTAACTTCTCGTAACCTGAATCTGCACTTCTGAGGATTCAATTTAAAATTCACTTAACTCAAGAAAGTTCTGGAAAGAGCACGTGTTCTGTTATGCTCAGTTTCACCATTAATATCATCTACTATAATAGCACACAGATAACCAAGAAAAATATGCTACATAGCACGCTGGAAAACTTCACTGGCAGAATTTATCCAAAATGGCATTCTCAAAAATCTGTACTTGCCAAAAGGAGTACTGAAAGTGGTTAGCAATGAAGAATTTTGGTCAAACAAAATTTGCCAAAATTAACTCTCTGCTTCCAAGACATAAAAAAAGTACAACTGTGTACACTTACCATAAATGTAGATGTTAAAGTGTATTCACTGTTGCAGTCATCATTCTTGGGTTATCCTGCAAGGGGTAGCCCACAGTCGGCCCGAATACCAGAGGCATAGTATTTCTGCATCAGTTGCTGTCGCTTCAGGAATGATGTCAGGTCATTAGGGGTTATAAAAACAGGCAGCCAACGCCATTACATCAGCTTTTCTTGCCCCAAATGTCAGGAGTTCCCAAATAGGGAGATAAGTTATGGTGGAAAAACTCGACCAGCAAAAAGTAAATACCAAATGCCCTGTAAGGAGTGAGGAAGAGAGAGAAAGTGAGAGAGACAAGGGGGCAGGAGGGTGGGAAACCAGGACTGCAACAGTGAATACACTCGAATATCTACATTTATGGTAAGCGTATACAACTGTACTATGTTCTTTGTGTTTCACTGTTGCAGGTGGAGGCAATCAAGATGAGTTGGGGCTGGCTAGTATGCCTTGCAGGACTGCTGTAACAAATCCTGCCCTGGATTTGGAAAAGATAGGCAGGTGGTAATGCTTGGTGAAGGTATGAACACAACTCCAAGTAGCAACTTCCAGAATGTCCCTGGCAGGGACTCTTCTGAGAAAGGCTGCAGAGGTTGAAGTTGCCCTAGTGGAATGCGTGCTGACCCCCTGAGGGGGTGGTTTCCCATGGTGTGTGTTGGTTTCCCATGGTGTGTGTAACAGAAATGGATACAGTGTGCTATCCATTTGGAGATTTGTTTTGATATGGCCTTGCTCTCTGTCCCTGGTGCAAAGCTGACTAGTAACTGGTCAAATTTCCTGAAGGGCTTAGTCCTATCAAGGTAGAATCTGAGCTGTCTGTGTGCATCTAAAGAGTGCAGGATCCTTTCCCCCTTATTTTGAGGATGAGAAATAAAGGTGGGCAAATTGACAGGTTGGTTGAGAGCCACACTGGACACCACTTTAGGCATAAAAGTTGGGTTAGTCCTGAGGGAGACCATGTCAGCATGAAAAATAATGAAGGGTTCCACAGCCATAAGTGCTTGTAGCTCAGACACTCTTCTAGCTGAAGTGATGGCCAGAAGCAAGGCTGTTTTTCAAGAGAGGAATTTTAAACCTGCTGATGCTGCAGGCTCAAAAGGGGGTAAGTGTGAGCTTTTGCAACACAAAATTAAGGTCCTAAGCAGGGGTGGGGGCTCTTCTTGGTGGCCTTAAGTTGTTAGCCCCTCTCAGGAACTGCTTGATGAGAGGGTGAGAGAAGAGAGGTGGCTCAGTGTTGTAATGAGTAGACATGGCAGTGGCATGGATCTTAATGGAAGAGAAGGACAGGCCTCTGTGGAGTAGGTCTGCTAGGTAATCCAGGATGAGAGGTAATCCAGGATGAGAGGTAAGGAGGGCTGTGCTGTATCTGCTCCTTTAGTGTGAATCCAGGAACAATTTTCCACTTATCAGCATACGATTTCCTTGTACTGGGTGTTTGACTTCACATATAACATCCAGTACATGCTTGCTTAAGCTGGCTGCTGGAGGAGAATTCAAGGAATAAGCCAGGCTGCAAGGTTCAGGGTCTGCAATTGCGGATGGAAGATCTGTCCCTCCTGCTGAGTCAGGAGGGTTGGGATCTGGGGTAGGTGCCACGGGGGCACTGGTGACAGACTGCACAGTAGTGGGTACTAGTGCTGGCATGGCCAGTATGGGGCAATCAGGATTGCCTTTGGTCTTTCCTGCCTTATCTTGAATAATACTCTTGTAAGTGGAGGCAGAGGGCAAAATACATTGATTGAGAGGTTTTCCCACTGGAAGGATAAGGAATCCACTTTCCAGGGCTTGCTGTGAGGTACCCTGGTGCAGAATTTGCTGAGCTAGTGGTTGTAGGGGGAGGCAAATAGGTCCCATCTTCGGGGTACCCCATTTCTGGGTCACAAGGCTGAAGGTGTTGTGGTTTAACTGCCACTCGTGTTGTTCTAGGAGATTTCTGCTTAAGTTGTCTGCCAGAGAGTTTTGGCTGCCTGGCAGGAATTGAGCTTTCAGGTGAATATGCATGGCTGAGGCCATGTTCCACAGGGTCATGGTTAGCCTGCAGAGTGGGTTGCCCCCTGCTTGTTGATGTACCACATCACTGTGGTGTTGTCGGTTTTGATTAGTAGGGGCCCCGGTGAGAGTAGGGATTTGAAAGCTGTCAGAGCGTGCTAAACAGCTAGCATCTCTTTTTGGTTGATATGCAGATGAATTTGATTTGGGCTTCAGTGGCCCTGAATGCACCTGACATTCCGATGGGCACCCCAGGCATAGTCCGAAGAGTCTGTGGTTAGGGTCTGGCTGGCATGGGGTTGTGTAAGGGGAAGTCCCTTGTTGTGGTTGCATGCTGCTGCCCACCAAATAAACTCTTTCCTTAGACAAGGTATTATAGGTATGATAGTTTCCAGGTCCTGAGAATGTTGGCACCAAAGACATTTTAAGTACCACTGAAGTTTCCTCACATGCAGTCTGGCATATGGAATTAGTAGAATGCAGGAGGCCATGAACCCTAGAGCCTGCAGAATTTTCCTTGTGGATAGCTGGGTTCTGGTGGCCATTTAAGCGAAGCAGCCTGTCAGATAGGCTTGTTTTTCAGGAGTAAGGAATGACATCAGGGATGCTGTGTCCAAGCTTGCTCCCAGGAATACAATTTTTTGATTGGGGACTAGTTTGGATTTCTTTTCGTTGTACCCCAGGGAGGTTAGAAGGTCCTTTACAAATGTCAGGTGCTGCAACAGCTTTTCCTGACTGTTTGCCAGAATCAGGCAATCATCCAAGTAAGGATAAATTTGAATATTTCTCTGTCTGCGATAGGCAATGGCTGGAGCCAGGCATTTTGTGAAAACTCTGGGAGCAGTGGATAAGCCAAAAAGAAGTACAGTGAACTGATAATGCATAGGTCCTGCCCTGAAATGTAGATATTTTCTGCAGGAGTCCATGATTGGGATGTGCAGATAGGCCTCCCTTTAGGTCTAGGGTGGCTAACCAGGCATCTTTGGACAGCATAGGGAAAAGCTTCTGTAGGGTGAGCATTTTGAATTTTGGTACCAGCAGGAAGGTGTTTAGAATGGATAGATCTAAGATTGGGCACCAGGTGCCCTCTTTTCCGGGTACCAGGAAAAGTCTGGAATAAAAACCTTGGCCTATCTATTCTGCAGGAACAGGCTGAATTGCCCATATGGAGAGCAGGGACTGAATTTGGCTTTGTGCCTCTGCCCACTGGTTTGGAGGAAGGTCTAGGAACCCTTTTGGGGTTGGCAGCGTGTGGAAATAAAATGTGTACCCCTGGGACACTATGTTGAGGACCCATCAATTGTTGGTGATGAAGGTCCAGTTTTTTGCATGGCGGGCAAGTTTTCCTCCTAGGGGCATGAGCAATTGGGTAGAGGTGAGGAGTGGGGTTGAGAAGTCAATGTGAATTCTTTCCGTAAGGGGGTGGCTTAGCACTCCCTGCTTTAGAAGTGGAGGTACTCCATTGCTTAGATCTTGCATACCCTGAGACTGTAATCTGGGGGGGGGTCTAGTTTGAGATGGCCTTGAGGGGGCTGGAAAGGACCAATGTTTTGAGGGGCAATGCCTACTGAATCTTGGAGGCTGCACTTACAAAAAATCTTTGACTGTCTGCATAGACTTAGCCTTTACTTCCATCTTTTTTAAAACCTCTTCAGCTTTGGTGCCAAACAGATTGTCCTTGTTCAGAGGAGCGTCCAATAATTTTGATTTGGCATGGTCTGGGCAAGGTCTGCTCCTAAGGTCAGACATGCCTTCTAAGTACAGAACCTGTGACTGCTGCCCTTCAAGATGATTCTAGGGTATCAAACACACATTGTAGGGTATGCTTGCTGACTTGGCTTGCAGAATGCATAAGCTCCTGTAATTCTTTATTTTCTGCACAGTCAGGAAAGGTAGATAATTTTTGCTTAAGTTCCATAGTATGTTGCTGGTATTTCAGCATGTGGAACTGACAATTCAATGCTCTAATGGCGAGAGTTGCAGAGCTGTATACTTTTTTACCCAATCTGTCTAAAGCTCGGGAATCCCTGTCCAAGGGGGTGGGGTTCTTAGCTGTAGTTGCTTTTATTTCTTTAGGCCCTTGGGAGATGACCTCTGGGTTAGCAGTAGGATTTTTGAAGAGAAATTTGTGAAAGTCAGGGACTCTGTAGTACCCGTCAGGTTTCCTTGGAGCAGGCGGTAAAGTATCAGGAGTTAGACTGGATTCCATAAAAACATCATCCACAACATCCAAAACAGAAGGGATAGCTAAGGGTCTGTGCTATGGTAAATCTAAAAATTCCCAGAGTCTCTTTTTGGACAGAGGATAATCCTGGCATTCCCAATGGAAATGCTCTCTCAAAGCATGTAGGGTTTCACCAAAAATAAAATCCTCTGGAGGGGAGGCAGAAGTAATGAATTCCTCTGCATCTGAATCCTCATAGGCAGATAAGGCATGTCTTCATATTCAGAAACCTCGGAGTCGGACTCTTGGTCAGATAAAGCTCTTTCTTTTAGCAGGGGAATGCTGGCTTCCCCTAATCAGCATGATCAGGTCTTCTGTCATTTTAAGCATCTGAGATTGTAGCAAGGAGGCAGGCGCTTGAGTTTAGGGCATCGTTTTTTAAGCGTAGCTCATACTCTTGGCCTTAGAAACTCGGTAGTTTTAGAAAGAACTGAAGACGAGAAAGAAATCGGTTTGTGTCAAATATCGGTAGTGTGAAGAACTTCCTCAGAAGCCGGTGCCTGCATAGTGGCTCCAGACCCATCCAAGGTAGACACATCCACAGGTTCAGTAGTCAAAGAAGAGTCTTGCGGCATACCGGACTCCGAATGGGTCTCGGTAGCGGCCTGCGAATCCATCAAAGTAGGAATCAGGGGCTGCGAAAGCGCCTCACTGAGAACCGGCGAACTGGCGACTAGCTTAACGGAAGCGTCGTTGGCAGTTTTGGACCTGTGAGGTCTGTCTTCATCCTTACGTTTTTTCAGAAGATCGGTAGTCGGACGGCTTACTGAAGCCATTTTGGAATACAGAGATCGAGAACGAAAGTATTTAGCTACAAGGGCCCAACGACGAATAGTTCAGGTGCTGAACAAATCACAAAACCGACAGCGAGGTACGTCATGGTCTGGGCCTAAACAGGTGACGCAGTAAGAATGGATATCTCGGTGTGGTATTTGCTTTCCACAGGTAAGACAATTATTAACTTTTTATGACATCGGTTAGAGCAAGAAAAAAGGATCCCCAACAGGGTACTTAGCTTTAGAAGACTTCAAGATGATTCAATTTAAGAAATGAAAACTCAGGTAGTGGCCAACCGGCACTCGTGAAAACTGCTTTTGCTTCGGGCTCCTCAGCAAGAAAGACTGAAGTAATGGCGTTGGCTGACTGTTTTTATACCCCTGACAGCCTGACGTCAGTCCTGAAGCGACAGCAACCAAAGCAGAAATACTAAGCTTCTGGTATTCGGGCCAACTGAGGGCTACCCCTGGCAGGATAACCCAAGTGTGATGACTGCAACAGTGGAACACAAAGAACACAGTGGCATTTGGCATAAAAGCAGTGCATGACTGTACACATTGGATGAGGAGATCTTTTTAGCTTTGTTCAATCTCTTAGATCAATACATATTCTTATATCATCTGAGCTTTTCTTGAGCTACCAGCAAGGAAGATACCAATTCAGTAGGGTTCATCAACTGCACAAATCACACCTTGCTGCACCATTTTATCTAGCTCGTCTTTGACTCTGTTCTGCATAGCTACTGGAACTTTCTGGGCTGGTCTGACAACTGGACTGACATCTGGGAACTGGGAGTTTGCCTAGTTCGTCTTTGAAAAGATCAGCATAAGTAGAGAAAATGGACTGGGCAATCTTAAGGTTACATAGTGGACTTCCTTATTAAATGAAAGTAGTCCCATTTTCAAACAGTCTCTGAGGCCTAATAATGACTGTATGTGCCTTTTGACCACGCAAAACTGCAAGTCATAGCTGTTCCCAGCAGAGTAGCATGAAAGCACTTACTGAGCCTTTGGTTTGAATTTCTTCACCACCATAAGCAACAACCTTCGTAAACTTTGCCAAATCAAGCTTCTCACCAGCACATACAGTAGCAAATGTTTCTGCTGACATAACACTACAACTTGAACTTGTGTCAACTTTGAGCTCTATGAGTCTTCATTTATCTGAACAGTACAAAATGCTTCATTCTTTGCCCACAAATATACTGCATTGACTGTTGATCAAGTTGTCTCTTTGAATGTTTTCTTTTAATAAAAGAATGAGCCTCTTTTGATTTACAAAATCTTTGCAAATGATTCCACTTTTTATATCTATGGCATTGCTGACCAAAAGCTAAGCACTGTTCTCTTTTAGACACGTGACTTCCACCACAATTATGACAGCTGACTATGAGGCTAGGTGAGGGTACATGCTTTTGAGTTTGCTGACTCACCCTTGTGCTTCACTGAGACTGTGCACACACTGGAATTTGCTAGAAAGCTACAGGGTTTCCCAGGGAGATTTATACGACTCCCAGCCCATGTGCTTGGCCTGTTTCTTTTAACCACATGCTGCATGCTATCAACATTGGCCTTAGAAGATACTAGAAGCATGCATTTCTCATTTCTAAGCACATTTGTGTGGTTTTCTGCAAGATCATATACCTGACAAATCGCAATGGCATTACTCAAAGTTAAATCACTGTCACAAAGCAAAATCCTTCTCACAGTATCATCTTTAATATCACACACGTCTGTCTTATCACTTAAATCACCAATTCTGTACGATTAAGCTTCATTTCTCAAATCAGGTATATATGCTGCAATAGTTTCACCAGGCTTTTGATCCCTTGTGTAAAATAAGTGCCTTTCCATTGTAATATTCGTTTGAGGGTTACACATTTCTCTAAATTTACATTTCAAGCACAAGGGGTCTTCCATTGATTCAGCCGGTACAACTATATGGTGATTTTTGCGCACACAAATGAACACTCTCTTTCTATGGCCTCTGAACCAACTAAATTAAACAGAATAAATGCCTTTGTATGACAATTTTTATCAGAGAATGCTGCTTGTATGAAAATATCGTATTCTTGCTCACTCTCCAATATTATCATCAAATACTAGAGGACCTGGTTTTTGAAATCCATCTGCCATGCCAACAAAGTAGGCCCAAACAAACTGAAAATATGGCCCATGTAATTATGTATAAACATGCATACACAGCCAGTACTTGTAATAAAATTTAAATGCACAAAAAAACTCTTCGAAATACTGTACTTGCGAAACATGCTTTGAAATGGCTGTATTTTGCAAAATAACTGTACTTTAATACTACACAAACTTGCAAACACTTTATACACCTCAGATATATTGAGCAGCTTTAATTAATATGAAAAAAAGTACTACATAGCAAAAAATGCCATTGTTTTCCTTTATGCATTTTATGGGATTTGGACATTTTTGTAACGATTTTGAATATTTTCAGCAATATGTCACAATTTTGGACATTTCATTTAAAGAGAAAAATATTTTGAGCATTCTGAGTGCTTTGTTTCATATTTTCCAAATAAGAAATAATTTAAGCAAGTTTTAATACCTGAAATTTGCTTCTGATCTGTTTTGCGAATTATATGTGCAGTAGAGGTGATCCATTCCTGTATATTCCTCGAAAATTACCGGAGTGCCCCTTGGTCTTGAATCTGGATCCCATTCTGACACCATGTCGTTCCTCCTTGGTTACAAGTCAAGACAAACAGGCGGGGAAGTTTGTTTATATGCTTTATTACAGACACATCAAGATGGATAGCAGCAGGACGAAATAAATGAACTGATTTACAGACTACACAGACATGCATGCTTACATCTCAACAGCTTACTACAAAATGGCAGTCAGGCTCGCATGTGCTCAGTATTTATACACATGTGCAAGCCCATGGAAGGCTTCTTAAAGGTATACATACATTGATCTACAACTATTACTAGAAAAAACAGAAAACTTAAGACTGAATTTTTTCTCAGGAGACCACTTCTGGAGTATGAGAGAGAAAAATACATCCTGAACTTCTGCTTCCCGTTCAACCAGAAAAAACAAAGGCAGGGGGCTGGATGAAGGAGATGTAAGGAGAGATGAAAAAAATCAACAATACAGATGGAGTGTTATGGTGGAGTACATAACTTCTTTATCTGATGATGTCAGTTATTCATCTCATCCTCACACATGGGACGGAGTCCCCAGCTTCCTTTACCCTGGGCGGACTCATGGAAGGATGTTCCTCAAAACCATCGAACCAAAGGAAGCTCCTCCCTGGGAGACAAAATCCAACTTGTAATGAGAGATACAGGTTTGATGATTGGCCCATGTGGCCACTATACAAATCTCGTCCATGGGAGCGTTAGTCTAAGTCTGCGGATGCAGCCATAGCCCTGGTTGATTGAGCTCAAATAGGTTTGGAAGGATTTATACCTTTTGTGGTGTAAAAGAAAGGCAATCAGAATGCCATCTTGATAATGTAATCTTGGACACAGGTAGACCTTTCCTAGGGCCTGCAAAGGCAACAACTGAGTTGCTTTCTGAAATTCTTTAGTTCTATGCAAACAGAAATGCAACTGTCTATGGACATCAACAAATTCAGAACAAATTCACCTCTGTTGCTGAAGTTAGGAATGAAAACAGGCAAATGTATGGCCTGATTAATATTTCTTTGTGAGACAACTTTGGGCAGAAAAGAGTGGTTGGTACGCAGAGAGACTCTGTCTTTATGAAAAATCATGTACACATGGGTTTCTACTATTCAACTTGCAAATGTAACAGCCACTAGAAAAATAATTTTCCGAGAGAGAAACTTATTATCACAAGTTGCTGCACATTCAAATGGGGGCTGAAGATTTAGATGTGATACCAAATTAAGGGCCCATGGAGGACAGGGATCCTTGTGAGGACGCCCTAACAATAGACTTCCTATTAAGAAGGCTTTGCAAAGTTTGTGGGAAATGAGATATAAGTTATCCTTCCAAATATGAAAATCTGAAATGGTTGCTAATGCACTTTAAATGTAGAAGCAGCTGCTCCATTATTAAAAAGGTGGGCTAGGAATTCTAGGACAGAGTGAATAGGTGCTGTAAGGGGATCTACATTATGTTGTTGAGCCCAAGTTACAAACCTCTTCCATTTACTCCTATAAAGTTTTTGAGTGGATGGCTTATGAGATGACATCAAAATATGTCAGACTGGTGAGGACAGCATGGGCTGTCTGGCAATCAGTGGAATCTAAGGAACCAAGCTGACAACTTGAGGTTGGGAAGGTTGGAATGAGTCACTCCCATCGCGTATGGCAGCAAGTCTAAAATGGGTTCCAGGATCCAGGGTTCTCTAGATGAGGCCAGAGGGAGGGAAAACAGATTTGTCTAGGCCAAAATGGAGCAATGAGATTACTGTTCTCTTCAACCTGTTTGCTTTCTGAAGGAATTTAGGGATCAAGGGAATTGGGGGTAAGGCATAAAGTAGACTGGGAGGCCAATCGTGTATGAGAGCATCCCTTGGTGAGGAGATTATGGCAAAATAGTTGTTACATTTGTTGTTTAGGGGAGAAGCAAAAAGATCACAGCAACGCTGGCCCAATCTGTGGAAAATGTCCTCTGCTACCTTCTGATTGAGGGACCAACTCGTGAGGCATGAGAATGGATCTGCTCAACTTGTCTGCTATCATGCTGGACTTTCCCGGAATGTACATTGCTATGAAAAAGCGGTTGGATGAGATCGTCTATTGCCACACTGAGGGCTTCTGGACACAGAGGTGGCTTCTGGACACAGAGGTTATGATCTGGTTCCTCCGTGCTTATGTACCAAGACCAGTGACATGTCTGATTGAATCGCCACTGTTCCCAGAGGAAGTGCAGCCTTCATCTCCAGGATGCTGATGTGCAGATCTGCCTCGTCTGCAGACCAGGTTCCTTGCACTGTTTTCCCTAGATAATGTTTCCCCCACATCCGGGAAGCATCCGTGGTCACCGTGGCCTGTGGTTGAGGGAAAACAAAGGGTCGGACCTGGCATCAACTGCTCTAACTGAATCCATCACAACATGGTCCTTTTGCATGCATCTGTTATGAGAATTTGATGAGACATCATCTTCTTCCTTTTTCGGCTTTTCCCGGTTAGGGGTCGCCACAGCAGATCACCTGTTCGCTCATGATTGGCAGTGGAGTTTTACAGTGTTGAGTTGCCAGCCCGGCACCCAACCTTCCACAGAAGGCACACACACACACATGCAGTCACACCTAGGGCCAATTCAGAGTGTCCAATCCACCTACAGCATGTCTTTGAGGTGTGATGGATAATTGACCACTGGGCAGCTAGAAGCCACTGTAGTATCCTCAAGTGGAATCTGGCTAACGAAACTAACACTATCACTGCCGCCATTGATCCTAATGCTTGTAGAACATGACGAGCGGCTATTGTCTTATTTCAGATTAATATGTATTTGATGCCTGATTCTTAACACTCTGGAGGGGGGAAGCTTCTCAATCACCTGAGTAGTATCCAATAGTGCTCCTATGAACTCTAGCGTTTGTGAAGGGTCCTGGTGTGACTTTTTGGTAATTTATAGTTATGCCTAGTTCTATGCAGATTTGAAGAACAGAGTCTCTTGTATAGATAAGTAGATGCCTAGTCAGGAAGGACATGAGCCAGTCATCTAAATAAGGAAACACCCAGAATCCTTATCTCAGGTGAGCCGTAATCACTGCCATGCATTTTGTGAACACTGGGGGTGGTAGTGAGACCAAAGGAAAGCACTCTGAACTGACAATGACTGGCTCCCAACCGAAATGTAGGCATCTCCTGGAGTGTCTGTCCATTTTTATATGGTAGTACGCATCCTGAAGCTCTATAGAGCACATTCAATTGTCCTGTTCCAGGAATGAAGTAGGGACTGAACCATGACCATTCGGAACCTGTGGCATCGAACAGACTTATTTAATCTGCTGAGATCCAGAATTGGTCTCCAGTCCCAGTTTTCTTTGGAACTAAAAAGATCCTTGAGTAAATCCCGAATCATGTCTGGTCTTGGGACCTCTTGGATGACTCTTCCAGCAGTTTTTGAATTTGAATAACTGCTTGATCCCTTCAGCTGGGGGGAACGTCTGGGTTTTTTTTTGTTTGGGGGGGATTGTTGAGAAAAGGGAATTTGGCAACCCCTGGATATTATCCTCTGCACCCATAAATCAGAAGTTATCTTTTGCCAGGCTCTCCAGTGCAGGGATAGGTGACACCCAATTGCCTCCAGAGGTGGACAATTGGGCTTCCTATTAGGAGCCCTGAACAGGTTTCCTGAAGAAAAACTCTTGGGACCCTTGGTTCTGTGGGTCTCCTCTGCCTCAAAGCTGGTGTCTTCCATTATTGTCCCCTCTGGGGGGAAAAATCTCCACGTGTGTCCTAGTAAGAGCCCCAAGACTTCTTCAATCACATTTCTCTGCCACCTTTCTGACCTTTAGGTTAGGGTCTCTGAGGAGCAGAAAAATGTATGCCTACAGCAGAAAGGGCCATAGATGAGGGTAAAATGGTTTACACAGCTTATCTAGATCTCGCCAAGGCTTTCAACACGATCCCTCACTCTGGAATTATAGATGAGCACACTAAACTAGGTATAAATCCCTATGTCACAAGATGGGTTGCCAACTGGCTCACGGACAGAACACACACTGTGAAAGTAGCGGATTCCAAATCCGACATCAGACCAGTGACAAGTGGAGTACCACAGGATTCAGTCCTGGGTCCTCTCCTGTTTGGTATCTACTTCTCTGAAGTGCAGGCCAACACAGAAGGTCTTTGGCAAACAAAGTTTGCAGATGACTGCAAATTAGGAGCCATAATCGAAACTCCTAACGATGTGGACAAACTACAAAAGGGCCTCACTGAGACAGATACTTGGTGTCAAAGCCATGGCCTGAAGCTCAACGCCAAAAAGTGTATTGTCATCCCCTTTAGTAAAAACTCTGTACCCATGAACTACCACATAGCTGGTAGTCTACTTAATGCCGAAAATGTTGATAAGAGACCTTGGGACACAGGTGGACAGTAGTCCCTCCTTTGATAATCGCATCGCCACAGTGGTCAGGAAATCATTCTACGTGGCTCATCTCATCACAAAAGGATTCTCATCCAGAAAAAAAGAGGTCATTGTTCCCCTCTACTCATCACTCAGACCCATTATAGAGTACAATGCCCGTTTTTGGTATATACCTCACAAGACATCTACAACAACTAGAAAGACCACAGAAATACCTCACAAAGAGGATTACTGGCCTCAAACAGATGCCCTATGCAGACCGTCTCAAAAAACTGCAGCTTTACTCCATCGCATATCGCCTACTCAAAGGCGATCCCTGCCTAACACACAAAGCTATAACAAACCCAGAGCTTGTGGACATGCTCCACTTAAAGAAATCCCAATCCCTCCGAGCTACACGCTCTAGGGACCTTAACCTTGTCACCACAATAAACAGAACATGCTGGAGGGATAGATTCCTGTCCCAGAGACTTCTCATACTCTGGAACAGACTACCTATCTATGTCAAACAGAGCTCCTCATTAGCACTCTTCAAGAAAAATCTTGATGATTGGATGGGAAATGGGAAATTCACTCCGGGGATCACTTCTGTGGCTCTGCTCGACAGGGGCACAAGAAAATAATTTTCTTGGGTGGCGAAAGCCAGGGTACATTTTTTGGCTAAGCTTATATGGGCCCTAGGGCCAATAGCCTAGTACCTACCTATGAACCTTCTTTCGCACACCTGGATAGTGTTTCTTTGACTTTGGGGCCAAAAAGGGATGAGATGTCAAATGGTTATTGTGTTGACAAATGAATTAAAAGGCTCCACAAAATCACATAGGCGCATCCAGGTATGCCTCCTTAGAGATGCTAGAACCCACCACCCTACATATTCCTTCGGCTGCACGTGCGAGGAGCCTCATGGAAGAGTTAGCTACAGAGTGTAAGATCACTAACTGGGAAGCTAGCTTTTCCTATGCTACCTCAGCTACTGCTCTTTCAAGGGTATCTGATATTTCCTCCCTTTGCAACCTGGTGAAACGGGAAAGGTAGTTTAGCAATCACAAGACAAAAGTTGCAGAGAAAACCTGCTTCCCGCATCTATCCATCGTCCTGGAATCCTTTTTAGGAGGATGAACAGTGGAACTCTCCTCTGAAAGTTCCTTCTTGGTTGCCACGACCACGACCATGGCATCTACTGCAACGTCTTTTGTTCAGAAGCCCTTATCAGATGGGGCAGTAATTACTTTGTTTGATCACCAGAGAACAGGCTCAATGAAATCTGGGGTCTCCCATGTCTGCCAAGAGATCAAATCTAGGAGTCATCGGTGGGTGGCGTCATCCAGGAAGTAGAGTATTGGGATGCAAAGGCTGCCAGGTACACAGACTCCTCAGGTGAAGGATTACTGGACTGCCAGCCACCTCTCTATTTCAGAATCTCCCCAAAGGAAATATCCTCAGGAGGTGACCATCACTGAGGTCGATGTCCTCCATGGCAGACTCCTCCATGGAGTCCAAATGCTTCCTCTTGCAAAGTCTCTTCCGAGGGACCTCTTCATTGGGGTACTCTGGGGTGGTATTAGAAGAAATAGGGGTACCCCAATGGGTATCCTGGTGCCTGAGGTCCCACTGTCCAAGTGGAAAGTCAGAAGTGTGCTGGGAATCGTGATGGGATAGAGGATCAGAGAAGGCAGATGACCTTTTAGATGTGGTGGCAGCTATAGCCCTGTGGTGGCAGCTATAGCCCTCTCCAAAGCATCAAAGGCCGACTGTTCCTGAGTGGAGGATGACTCTGGCTCCGATAAGTCATGCTTGCAGGTCACGGCCTCCTCCAGCCCACAAAACAGCTCACTCTGGGTAGAAACCAGAGCCGAGCTCACCTGCGCAGAAGTCCCAAGGCGTATCAACTGCTCCAACAGTCTGAGGGTTGAGCATGCCCATAAACTGCCAAGGCTCACTACAGCTTTGGGAGCTCTCCAGCTCTGAAAAGACTGATGAGCACAGAGCAAAGGTCTGATCTGAAAAGAGAGACATCTTCAGATCTGACCTGAAAGGCACCAGGCATATTGGATCCAACAGCTCCAAAGCTTGCGCTGAAGTCGGAGGAGTAAGTGGGGAAGTAGAAGGCTTGGGCAGACCTGGAACTGTGTGGGTCAAGGCCAAGGGGGACTTAGTAATGCCCTGCACTGAGAAGATTTTCTGTACTAAATGTTCCATGTCATGTTCAGTAAGGCTCCTAGTTTAATGGGAAGAGAATGCAGATGTGGATTTACGTCTGGATAAAAAGTGAGATGGCATCTTCGAAGGGACTGGGTAGATGGTTGGGGAGTACAGTGTCTCAAGATTGGTTTGAAAGGAACTTTGGTAGGATCTGATACCAACGGATCTGATCTATCCTCGCCAGACAGCACCGTACCCGAAGACACTGGCTCCAGTCTGGTAGTGGTGGGCGCCGAAGGCTCCAATCGAGTCACAGATTCAGTGGGTTTTGACATCTTAGCTTTTGGCTTCAACGGGTCTGTTGTAGCTGAGGAAGTTCTCTTCTTTCCCTTGTCCTTGCTTTTTGAGGACAGGGAAGAAGCAGGGCTCGAATGAGCAGATTTCGATTTGGGGATCAAAGACTTGTGCCAACTACAAGAAATGGCCTCTTCGAAAGCAGAAGGTAGCATTCCCTCTAGAATGAGCTTTTTTTTTCCTTTCAACCAAAGCTCTAGTTGAAGGAATGAAAGATGGCACAATCTTCTTGTAAGTGAAGTGTCCCTAAACAGTACGCACACAGGGAGTGTGAGTCACTAAAAGGAATTTTATTGCTGCACTTTGTGCAGTTTTTAAATCCTGCTGGCTTATCCTTTTTCTCCTCCATGAAGCCAACAAAAAAGATGCGGAGAACAGGAGAACACACATATGCACTACTAAAAGACACTAAAAAACATAGAAAGGGAAAAAGGATTTTTTTCTTTTGGACAGAGAAGGGAAAAGGAGAAAACTACAAACAATATTAGTTAAGAATACCTTTAAAGCTAAAAGGGGAAGTGAGTATTTTATTTTATTTTTATTTTACATTTGTTGACCGGGAAAAGTCCAACTGGAGCCATGTCCATTTTCAGTGGAGGTCCGGGGAGATGAGCTCCGAGTTAACAGATACAATAATACAAGTAAAACAAGAGTACATAAGTAGTATTACCAAATAATACATAGGCATACATGAGATACACCTGGTTATATTCAGGAGAAAATGAACAAAAAATAGTTAAGTCGTGTTATTCACGTTCATGTTGAGGGTTACCCGAGCTGGTTGCAGTGGCAAGGCCAGTTAAGTGCCATATGTTGTTTGAGTTTAGTTTTAAATTGTCCTAGGGAGGAGAACAAAGTAATATCACCTGGAAGTAAGTTCCAGGCTCTGCCTGCAGCGTTAGCAAAGGGGGCATTCTCCAGCTGCGTTGTTGATTTTCACTGTCTGAATTAGAAGTTTGTTCGAGGATCGAAGCAGTCTTGGATTGTTGTGGGGGTGACAATATTTTGAAAGGCTGGTGTGTTATCTGGGTTATAGAGGATTTTGTTAGCCATGATCAGCAGGTTATATTGGATGAGACTGGGAAGTTCTAGCCACCCAAGCTGTTTTAGGTTGATGCAGTGGTGTGTTGTAAAAGGCATTCCAGTGGCAAACCTGGCAATATGATTGTAACAGGTTGACACTCTATTTAGTATAGATTTGTTTAGATTGGATAGAAGGGGGGAGGCGTATAAAAGTGATGAAAGTAGATGAGAGCGAGCTATAGCCATCTTAGCTGGCGGGGTTAGGAAGGCTTTTATTCTATAAAGTGACCCAAGTTTTTTATTGATGTTCTTGATTGTTTGATTTACATGTAGGTCAAACTTTAGGTTATTGTCAATAATGACACCTAGTAATTTTGTAGAGGGGTCAGGGGAAATTATTGTCCCATCTTTTGCATTTATGGTAAATGTGAAGGTGGCAGACCTATGAGTTGGCGAGAATAAGAGCATTTTTGTTTTTTTTGGGATTTAGTAACAACCTACATTCAGACAGCCAATGTTCTATGGTATTAAAGGTGGACTGGGTAGCGACCCTCAGGTCTGTGGGAGAAGTAGCTGAGCAAATCAGGGTGGAGTCATCAGCATACTGGATACAGCTGACGTTTGGTATGACTGTATACAAGTCATTAATAAAGATGGAAAACAGTAGGGGCCCTAATATGGAGCCTTGTGGTACTCTAAGGGTGTTTGGTAATAGATTACAGAGCTTGTTCTGCCATAGGACAGCCTGTTGTCTTCCATTAAGGTAGGATGTAAACCAAAGAAGGGCTTTAGTATCAAGGTGGAAAGTTTGCAAGGTGTGAACCAGAAGTTGGTGGTCAACCATGTCAAATGCCTTGGAAAGATCCAAGAATAGGGCAGAGGATATGTGATTATTGATACGGTTATTGTTTATGGTACTGGTAAAAGCCATTAATGCTGAGGTTGTGCTACGGTGTGGACGAAAACCATGCTGGGTATCTGCCATGAGGTGATTTTGGATTATGTGGTGCATAAATTGTTTTGGTATACATTTTTCCATAATCTTTGCAAGTGGAGAAAGAATAACTACAGGTCTATAATTGGAGAATTCTGTAGAGGAACCTCCTTTATGTAGTGGAATTATGTAGGATGTTTTACAAATGGTGGGAATTTTAGCTTCTTCTATGATACGATTGATTAGTATTGATATTGGATAGGCAATGGCATCATCTGATTTTTGAAGGTACTCCGCGGGGAGTTGGTCAGCTGAGAGTGTGACAGGTTTTAATTTTTTGATCAAGTTACGGATAAGGGATGTGGACACTGGTTGGAAGGAGAATGAGAGTTGGTTTTTAGAGGTAGTAGTATCAGGATCAGGGGAGCTAGAAGGAAACTGTCTAGCTAGGGCTTGAATTGTTTCAGTAAAGAAATGGTTAAAACTGTCAGAGACCTCCTCTGGGGATTTATCAATGGTGGCAGCAGGGATAGGTGTAGATGTTTTACCAGGGCGAATTAGATTGTTCAGCCCTGCCCAGAACTTCTGAGGACTGTCCTGGTTGGTTGTCTGTAAATTACAGTAGGGTTTTGTGTCCTGTAGAATAAATTTGTTTCATTCCTAGCATACCTATATTTAACATGATCAATGGGGGGTCTTTTGTGGAGTGCCACTGAGACCATAGTTTGTTTCTGCTGGGTAATTTTTAGTCTTGTCTCTTTAGATAGCCATGGTGCAGCTCCTGCTTTTGTACATTTTGAGAGGGCAGGTGTATGTAGATCAAGAATTCCAAGAAATTTGTTGTTAAAATAGGCAATTGCCTTCTCTAAGGGTAGGTGTTTTAGCATGGACCAATTACAGGAGCTAAGTTCCAGTTGGAATTTGTCAGGGTCTAAGTTTCTTTTGCTCCTGACTTTTCTGAGTCGGAGTTGTTGTGGGGTAATGGCTTTATCCTTAACTATGTAAGTGAAAAGATGGTCATTTAGGTCATCGGGGAGGGTACCATCAGTGTATAGTTGGGGGTTACTATTTACGAGTACCCAGTCGAGTATGCTATCTTTTTGGTTGGGTTTACCTAGCCTGGTAGGGGTGGTAATGGTTTGTGTAAATGCATGCAAGTTGATGTTGGTAGAAGGGGATTCTTTGGAACAAGAGTCCCAGTCGATGTTAAAATCTCCTAGTATTAGTGTTTCTTGGGGGTAATGACAAGATAGCCAGTGAAGCATGTCTTCAAGTGTAGCTACATTATTACCTGGGGGAATATACATACAGATTATGTTGATTCTTTTACTTTTGTTAAGTTGCAATTTAGTGGCAATAATCTCTGAGTTATTGATCTGAGGTGGTTGAATAACATCTAAAGTCACATTCAACTCAGATTTATAGAGTACAGCCACCCTTCCCTCTTTCCTGGAAGCACGATCCAGCCTGTGTATATTATACCCAGGTGGTAGCACTTCATTGTCAGTAGTGTTAGGTTTTAACCAGGTCTCAGATAGACAGAGAACATCAGGGGAGTAAACAGCCAGGAGGGCATGCAGTTTGTGTACCTTATTATTAATGCTCCTAATATTAAGATGACTGACAAGGAGAGAGTTAGTTGGTCTACTGGTTATAGTTTTGTGCCTTGGGTTACAGGTCGAGAGGGTATTTGTATCGGTGGTGGATGGGCCTGGATTGGGGTGAATGTCACCACTGAGTATAAGACTAGGCCTATACACAGTGATAATCTTCAGGAGTTTAAAAGTTAGTAGTAGTGCCTGGATCTAAAGCTAATGTGCCGGGGGATGGCATGCTGTATGACTGAAAATTATGTTGAGTTGTACCCAATGTTAGTGGAATTGCTAAAAGTGGGATATTCTAAAGTTGGGGTGATGGTATGTCCAGCAGGGAACTGATACCCATTAAGCTGTTGGCTTTTCATACAAAGTGAGTATATAAGTGGCTAGCAGAATGGGTAGTAAAGAGTAGTATAACATAATGAGGGAGGAGTCAAGTGGCTGGAATCAGTTGTTTGATGACACAACAGATATAAAGTCAGGTGATCAGAATGGAGGTAGTAGAGTGGATGGAGGAAAAATTGTGTTCGTTGAAAGCTGATAGGGTGGTAATGCCGGGTGGAAAAAGTATGACGGTGAGGGCGATTGGATGTTGTAATAGGGGTGTGGTAAAGTACCTATAAATGAAGGGGTACTGGGGGGTGGGTGAGAATTGGGGGCACGGAGGGGTGCAAAACAAGCCCGAGTGCAGCAAGGGCGAGTGGAGCAGGGCTAACACAGACTTCAAGTGTATCCTTAAGCTATGCTAAGTAGTGTTAAACAGATGTTTATATGTAAACTAGATTTTAAACTCAATATTTGACTGAGTTTTTAACTGTTTGTCAGTTTTGATATAATCTGTACTTAGTACTAGTAACCTATAAAAATGATTACTAGTAGGAAAAAAGGGAGAGAAGTGAAAGTAACCTAATAAAAAAGTAGTTACTACAGAAAAATGGATTTCAGAGACAAAGTTGAGATAGAAAGGACTAAATATTCAAAACAACAAGAAACAGAAAGAAAAATATTATAAAAATAACCTGACAATCCAAGAGCTAGTTGGTTGGATCATGTCTTTGCAAACTGGCAAACGAGATCTGAGGTAAAAGGGAGAGATTCACTGTGGGTAAGGGGAGGTATCCAAGAGCTTTTTTGGTTGCCACAAGCTTAGTAACAGCAGAGTCCGACCTGATGGATCAGATCTGGAACCCATAATGTAAGGACGAGATGAAAATATGACAATATCAGATTTAAGGTTATCCATGCTAAAGCACATGTTACAGCATGTGTTCTTACCTACACTAATTGCTATTTGTTCTTGACTTCTCTTTATTCCCCTCCCAAATGTGGAAAACAGCTTATATGCTTTCAGAAAACATTAACTAAAGTGCATTTGTTGTCTTAGTAAAACTAATTTATACACTGTTCTAGTAAATGCAATAAAGTATTTAGTTACCAGAAAAAATGTTCTCTCTTACTCACTCCTAATAATTTCAAAGTATTTTTACTGAGCTGCTTGTTATTGTACCTTTTCATTTTACATTTCTCTCATTAAACAATGGGCCAGATTCAGGAAGGCTTACACGGAGTTCAAGAGTAGTGTAAGCCTCCGTGTAAGCCTCCTGATTCAGGTACAGCCCAAACCTCCGTGTAAGAGACAGCTAACACGTCTCTTACACGGACTGGGCGTGGAAATGCTCAATACCTCATTTGCAGCTCAAAGATATGCAAATGAGGTATTTGAGCGATCCACGTTGAAACCAGTCCGTAACGGACGTGTTGCAGAAATGTACTCAGCTGACAACTGAGTACATTTCTGCAAAATCTAAAACGGAGCTATGTCAGCTCCAAATAAAGGGTGCATATGTTTCATTAAGCATGCCAATGGCCAAATATGTGGCCATTGGCATGAAAAAGTGTTGCAAAAATATGTTATATAACTTTTTTTTTCGTGGGATTATGATGTTTAACTGCAGCACACCACGCAAACGGGTGCGCTACCTAAAACTGAAAACCGAAGCTTATAAGCCCACAATTGTGGGATTTATGTATTACATGGAATGTCAATGGAGGGACTTGCAGACCAAAAACAATATGGCCTCCTTTAGTGGTTGTCAAGGGGAAGCTCCGTGTAAGACATGTAACTAAGCATTACTAGGCAATCCTATGTAAATGAGGGTTACAATACTGAATCACACTGCCACATAGGTAATGAGCACTTTCTGAGTAGTGTAAGAGTTAGAGAAGGGGGAGGAACAGAGTAAGAGGTAGGTGACATCAGGGGGGGAAGGATAGAAACAAATGTACCAGATTGGAGGGCAATGTAAGGTGACAGATGACAGACAGACATCAGGGAGGGAGGTGTGTCCCAACAGAACACTAGGAAAGTCAAGAAATTGAAGGTTTACGCTATCCCTACACTCAAAGTTTCTTGATATACGTGCATGCGCGTGTGCTCGCGTGGAAGGCAGGTTCAACATGTGGGAGCATGTTGCAAACTGTTTACAACGGTTTGCGTGGGCGTGCACGTGTGGAAGGCAGTGTGGGCGCGTTTTAACATGAATCAGCCTAGTTCACACCGTGTAAGGATGTGTGCGCGCGTGTAACACCGTGTAGGGATGTGTGCGCGCGTTTAAGTGACTGTGAGCGTGCTTAAGCTGGTGTGCACATTGCTCCCCCTGAGGAAACAGACAGGAAACAGGAAACAACCAAAATACACGGAAACTGCCAGAGGATACTCCTGGAGTTAATTGGTGGAAACAATTGGAAGCATGCAATTATGCAAGCAGACTAGAAGCCCAACCCAGCACTTAAAACACTGCAAAGAGCAGTGCAGGGTGTTTCTCACAAGAGATACGCAAGAAAGTAAGCTATCAGAATTGAAAACTGAAAAAAGCTGAACTTAGAGCAGAAATGCTAGGGGCTGCCATAGCTGTTTTAATCAGGCAAAGGCGAATTGCTGAGGGTGGTGACAATGCAGATGCTAACAGACAACCCAGAGTGAGGAGAAGGAGAAGAGTATACAGGCCCAGGGTCACCTACCATGGGTTACATGAGCTGGAGATAGTAGAGCGCTACAGAGTGGACAGAGACCTTCTGCAGCAGATTGTTGAGCTGTGCAGGTCACATCTCACACACAGAACCAACAGAGGGGAACCCATCCCAGTGGAAACCAAGGTATGTGTTGGCCTAAGAATACTAGCAACAGGTACCTTCCAGAGACCAACTGGTGATATGATGGGGATATCACAGGCATCAGCCTCCAGGGTACTGCACCAGTTTCTGGATGCCATGTCAGCACATGTCGGTGATCATATATATGTCCCTAATGATCGTGAGGTTGTGGCCAGCAATATGCGTCTCTTCCAGCAAATAGCGGGATACCCTGAGGTGCTGGGTGCAATAGACTGCACGCACGTACGCATCAAAGCACCAGCTGGTGAGCGGGGTAGAGCCTACATTAACCGCAAGGGATACCCCTCCATCAACTGCCAGGTCGTGTGTGATGCCCAGGGCATAATAATGAATGTGTGTGCTGGCTGCCCTGGGAGCTACCACGATTCCCACATCTGGCATCTGACACAGCTGTACCAATCATTTGCCAGTGGGGACTTCCCACACGGACACCTAGTGGGGGATGCAAGTTATGCACTTGAGCCGTGGCTGATGACACCCATCAGAAATGCACACACACCTGAACAGGAACACCATAATGAGGCACACGCACAAACACGTAATGTCATAGAGCGTGTGTTTGGGCTGCTCAAGTCACGGTTCCGGTGTCTGGACACATCTGGTGGAGCCTTGCAGTACACACCAACTACATGTACCCAAATGGTCATGATATGTGCTATGCTACATAATATGATCCTGCGGAAACAGCTACAGCAGGACCAGCACAGGGCTGGGCCTAACATCCCCCCACCATTGCCAAGGCCACCACAGGCAGAGGGTGACTCGGAGGAGGAACAACCTGGCCTTGTCCCAGTAGGCAGAAGGAGGCATGCCCAGTATGCCCTGGCCTTGACAAAGAGGCAACGCATAGCACATACACTTGGTCAGTAGGAACACTGGGACTGATACCCGCTCTGACTCACTCATATAGTAACAGGGATGCCTAACATGACACAACCTGCTTCCAAACATGTACAGGGAGTGTAGTATGTGCATCCGACAGAGGCAGCCCTGCAGCACCACCTGAGGCATGAATGCCATGTGTTAAGTAATGTAATACCATGTACCATATGCACACCTGAGGACCCGACTAACATCCACCCTCACCAATCATAAACCACAAAAAACACAAACCTACCTCATAGGTACCACAAGGGATAGGAACCTAGATGTAATGCTACCCAATGCCAGAGGTATAAATGCAGTGTAAATGCACACAGTATAGAGAATGTAGATATCAGTGCTGTAATAGAAAACAGGGTCAAAGCCCACATCAGCACCCTGACACTACCAGGTCACACCTCATACAGTGATGTACATGTGCAAACACATGGAACAAGCTACAAAATGAGGGTGACTAGCAATAAATGGCATGGCTAACCACACACCCATGTTGGTACCACAACAAGAAGCAACATGGATTACCCATGGTCAAATACCAATGGCTAAAACTGACTACTACTACATAGCTTGCTGCAGACCACTGTCCTAATAGCAGGAACTGCCCCAGGCCTACTCTGGCAACGTGAGTGTCAAACGAAATATTACTGTCAACCCAGGTGCCCAGGTCCCTGATAGCCTCTTCTGTGCTTAGAGGATTGCCACCTAAATGGGAACTAGGGGTAACCCTGTTGTTCCCAAAGGGTATGACTATGCATTGTTTAGTGTTTAACGTAAGGCCATGGCTCTGGCACCAGTTATCCGTGTCTATGAGACCCTTCTGAAGGATGTCTGTGTCAGATGGGTTTCCAACTATGGTTCCCAGTTTGCAGTCATCTTCAAACTTTGTCAGCCATAATCCTCCTGTGTTTGCTTGTACTTCTGAAAAGTAGATGCTGAACAAAAGTGGGCCCAGGACTGAGCCCTGTGGGACACCACTTGTGACAGTTTTGGAGTGTGACATGGCACCAGCAACTTTGACCCTGTGTGGTCTGTCACTTAGCCAGTTTGCAACCCATCCTGTGATGTATGGGTTCACATTTAAGCTGGTGATGTTTTCAATGATACCCGAGTGGGGTATTGTGTCGAAAGCCTTTGCCAGGTCAAGGTAGGCTGTGTGGACTGCCTTGCCCACGTCAATGGCCTGGGTGACTGTCTTGAAAAAGTCAACCAAGTTTAAAAGGCATGATCTGCCCTTGACAAAGCCAAACTGGGTTGGATCCAATGTCTGCAAGTCCCCTATGTCTTCATTTATTATTCCCATTATGATCCTCTCCATAGCTTAGCAGACCAGGCTTGTCAAGCTGATGGGATGGTAGTTTCCGGGGTTGGTGGAGGCACCCCCTTTGTGAAGTGGGTCCACCACTGCTGTATGCCACTCCTTGGGCACATATCCTGAGGTGAGGCTAAGATTAAAAAGCTGCCCTAACTGCGGGTTTAATTCCTCATTGAGTTCATGGAGCACACAACCGGGGACACCATCTGGTCCCATGGATAAAGTATTTTTCGCCTTGGATAGAGCAGTTCTCACCCCAGCATACGAGATGTTTGGGGGGCTACAATCCTCTGGTATAGATACCCCTCCAGTTGGGGGGGGGAGAAATCCGCACTGAACCTGTCAGCCAGTAAGTTGGCAATGTCAGTAGGTTCAGTGATATTTACATCATTCCGAACTAATTCTGAGCATATCTGGGAGTTCCCTCCCAGGTGTCAAACAGGTAAAAAGGCCTCATGATTGTCCCTCGAGTCCTGAGCGGGTTTACTCTCAAAATTTGCCATGGATGATTGTATGGGGGAACCCAGTGTTTTACTCATAATGAGCAGGGGTGTCTTCCCTTCTACGGATTTCGCCCTATCTTGTAGTAGCTCCTTCCTTTTGTTGTAGAGCTTGTTTATGGCTGGGGTCCACCAGACTGGATGCTTGCCTGTGGTACAAAGAGTCTTTGTTTTGTTTGGGATTGCCTGATCCATGCAGTCCTGGAGGTGCTGGTAGAAGGCATTTGTAAGTGATACAGCGGCTTGGGTAATGGTGTCCGCTGGCTTGGGGGCCTTGAAAGAGACCACACCAGTCTTTAGAAGTGTGAAGTCGGCTTTTGAGAAGGTCTTCACTGTTTGTTTTTCTATCTGGGGTGGGGGTGGGATGTGGACTCCCACTGAGATTAGTTCATGATCGTAAATCATGAAGTAAAACGCATACTGTCTGTTATTTTGAGGATTAAGGCGTTTACATGTTTATGTGGTTGGCCTTCAGCCTTGTTCACTTGGTTTTGTAATAAAAGAGCTTTGGCTGATTTCCTGGTGGTGAAAGGTTTCGTTTCGTGAATGCCTTTGATGTGGTTTCATGATCTGATCTCACCAATGATGGGTATACCTCTGGTGTTGAACAGTGTGACCCCATGTTCGTGATGATGAGTTCTAGTATGTTGTCTCCACTTGTGGGGATGGTGACTAGTCGTTCCATGGCATTTGAGTGTATGAACTCTTGGAACCTTTGGGTTAGAGTGTTGGGGCTTGAGTAGTGATCCCAGTCTATATTTGGATAGTTGGAATCACCCAGTATGATGGTGTTCGGAGATACATTTATCCCCTCCAGTGTTTTCAGGACAGCTGTGTGAGGTACCTGAGTTTGAGAGGGTGGCATGTAACATGCTACAAACTGCAGAGCAGTCTTGCCTACGGTTACTTGCACCTTGATGGTCTCCGATGCATCGTGTGTTGCCACCAACCTTGAGGTGAGGGTGTCCTTGATGAATATGGACACCCACCCTCCTTTCTTGGTGTTGTCTGGATTTTGGGGCCGGAATGCATGATATGAGGTAACACCCGATAGTGCCGGGGTGCTGTCAGAAGCCGTGAACCAGGTTTCAGGCACAGCACAGACATCAATGTTCTACATACTGAGAAGGGCGTCGAGTGTGTGCAGCTTGAGGTTGAGACTTCTGGCATTGAGCAGCATTACCCTTAGTGTTTGTCCTTTTCTGTGTTCTAGGGTGGTAGGTGTAGAATCTGAGTCTTGCATAAAAAAGGCACAATGGGGGTGGCAAGAGCCTCAGATGAAATCCGGAAGCCCAGGGGTGACAGGTGCAAGCCGTCCCTTGCAAATCAGCGTGGCCTGTCCAACATGTCATCCCAGGCAGATAGACATTGGACCCCCTTTGAATGACACCATAGTTTAAGCAAATTATTACAGCTGATCATCTTGTCTCTGTTTATGTGGCATCATACTTGGTGAAGGTAGGATACTGCTCAAGGTCAGGGTCATACCTGCCTGGCCTACATAATCAGAGAGATCCTCTATGTCTCTTTCCATGTAGTCCAGGGAGGTACATCTCAGGTCGTTCACACCGGCATGGATAATGACTGAGTCAGACTTGTACTTGCAGTTGAGTGACCTGAGTGCTTGCATTATGTGGTGGATTCCAGTGCCCGATAGGCAGCTTACTGTGACCTCCTCCGTACTCGATATGGTGAGCGGGACGTCAGTGTGTCTGACTATGGAGTCACCTATGACAAGTGTGTCTGGCACTGTGTTTGGCCTTAAGGGCTGTGACTGTTTGGCACACTGACTCTGTGGTCTATGTGTTGCATGTGCTGTGCCCTGTGGAGGCAATTGTGTGGGTGTCTGCTGTGGTGGCCGCTGCTGTTTTGGTAGAATTCTGATCAGAGCCTCCGAGTATGTCTTTGTGTGTCTATGTGTATGATTTTAAGTTGTGATAGTGCTATGTGAGACTGGGTTTGTGATGTGTGTGTGGTTACCTTCACCTTCTCTCTGGTCTTGCTAGTCCTGTGTTGAGAGAGCTCAGCCTCCACTTTGGCTATATAGTTGCATCTCTCACATGTATATGTGTTTTATGGGAGAAGGAGAGGGTTGTCAGTGTACATGAGGCAATTGTAACATTGCCTCAATATTCCCAGGTTCACCAGCTGAGCAGGAGAGGACACTAGCAACTGATCCCTAGACATGCTAGAAGGAATGGACAAAACAATGTTGGAATACAGGGAGATATCAAGCCCCCCAAACCACATCATAGTGCTTGACTGACAATACCTACACATACACCATAGTTTCATAGTGTCATAGTTTACTACTAGGCTATCTGCCCTAGTGCATGTATAAGCCTAGCCATAGTGATGTGGCTATTGCCACCCCTTATAGTGGTAATAAGTGTACAGAATAGATTCCGAATATTGTGCCTCTGACTTAGTAGTGACACATTATGACCCCCTTACGTAATTGAATAACATGACTGTGCCTCTGTCTCATAAGCAGTTGACCAGATGTCTCTTGAAGAGAGTCAGTGAGGGACTCTGTATAACATGAACTGGGATACTCTGCTAGAGTGTGAGATGACTGAGTTATGACTCTGTCCCTCCAGCATGTCCTATACATGTATGTGCTGAGGTTCAAATCTTCAGCTCTCATGGTTCTGGTGGATTTGGATTGCTTGCAGTGGAGCATGTCCACCAAATCCTGATTGGACATGGTCTTGTATGTCAGGCATAGGTCACCTGTAAGTATGCGGTATGACACTGAATAAAGCTGGAATTCCTCTATTCTGGAAGCATAGGACATGTATTGTAGACCCCTGATCTTCATGGTAAGGTACTGTTGGGGTCTCTCCAGCTGTTGCAAGTGCTGGGTGAGGTACATACCAAATGGGGCTTTGTATTCAATCATGGGCCTGATAAGGGAGAAGTATAGTGGTACAATGACCTCCTATGATCTGGATGGAAAACCCTCCATGATAAGGTGGGCAAGATAGAAAGTCTGTCTAACCACTTTGGCAACATGGGTGTCAAATGAGATGTCACTATCTACATGTGTCCCCAGGTGTCTGATTTGTTTTCTGTGCTCAGTGGGTTGCTGTCTATGTATTGATCTGTGGGTACTTTGTTCCTCCCAAAGGGGATGACTACACATCAGTTGCAGTCAGTTTCAGGCCATGAGTCTGGCACCAGCTATCTGTCTTTGTGACGGCATTCTGTAGGATGCGTGTGCCGGCTGATGTATTCACTATGGTGCCTAGGTTGCAGTCATCTGCAAACTTTGTCAGCCACAACCCTCCTATGTTTGCTTTCACATCTGAAAAGTAAATACCAATTAAGATGGGTCCCAGGACACATCCTTGTGGGACACCACCTGTGACTGGCTTCGAATCTGACAAGGCACCTGCAATGTTGACTTTATGGGTTCTGTTTCTTAGCCATTTTGCAACCTATCCTGTGACATATGGTGTTATATGTCAGCTGTTGAGCTCGTCTATGATGCCTGAGTGGGGTATTGTGTTACAGGCCTTAGCCAAGTGCAGGTAGGCTGTGTGGACTGCGTAGCCCTCATCAATGGCCCTACTGACAGTTTCATAGTAGTCAACTAGGTGCAAAAGGCAGGATCTGCCCTGTACAAAGCTGAACTGGGTGGGATCAAGGGTCTGTAAGTCAGCAATGTCTCTGTGTAAGAGCTCCATAATGACTCTTCCCATAGCTTTGCAGACAAGGCTGGTTAAGCTTGTGTGGTGGTAGTTGCCATGGTCTGTGGAGGCATCTCCTTTGTGGAGTGGGACCACTGTTGCCGTACGCCAGTGTTCAGGTACATATCCTGTAGCAAGGCTAAGGTTAAATAGCATTTGTATATATGGGTCCAGCTCCTTCTGGAGTTCACATAGAATGCAACCAGGGATACCAGCAGGTCCCATTGATGCTGTGTACTTGTCTTTGCTGAGTGCGGCTCTCACATGGACATCCAAGATGACAGTGAGGTTACATACAGCTGTGATAACTATCTTCTTTTGGGGGTGAGGGAGGGGGTAAATCGCACTGAAGCTGTCTGCCGGAATGTTGCCAATATCGGTCAGGTCACTGGAATATATGTTGTTGTGTACCAACTCTGAGCATATCTGAGGGTTCCCAACCAGGTGTCTGACATAACTGAAGAAAGCAGTGTGGTTACCTTCATTGTCTTTGGTGATTTATGTCCCCAAGTTGACCTTGCATGTCTTTATGAGATAATGTAGCTTTCTACTAGTGCTGATCACAGCTGTCTTCCCTTTGGAGATGTAGCTCTGTCTTGCATTAGTATCCCTCATCTGTTATACAGTTTGTTTATGGCTGGGGTCCACCAGACAGGCCACTTTCCCTTTGTGGAGAGGGTCCTGTTTTTATTTGTGATTGCATGGTCCATGCTTTCTGACATCTAGCTAAGGGGAGGTCATTGTGGTTCTGCAGTTATCTTTCATCAGCATTAGAAATGACCACAACAGCCCCTGTGGGGTGTACCTCAGCAGACACATCCAGCAACTGTAAAGTCCACAACATTACCTCACCAGGAGTATGAAAGAGCTGGAACACATGTAATGTGTTGCCTGATTAAACAGAGTGCAGCTCCACACACTGCCATGCTGTCCACCCAGACGCAAGCTGTGCCTGATGTAGAAAGCCATGTCCAAGCTGGAATCAATGCACATGCTGCACCTTGTACAATCTGAATGGCAGGGAGCTATGCATATGAGGGACCTGAACCCCAGCACTGACATACATAGGACAGGCTGTACTGCATTATCCATAACACAGAAGCCACCCCCACGCATGAGTAAACTACCAGTACAGGTTATCCATAGAGTCACTCGTTGATTCCCTCAACAGGAATCCTAATGAGTGGATGGGAGATGGTAGGTTTACCCTGGGTATCAATGTTATGTCACAGGTAGACAGAGGCACAGTATACTAAACAAGACATATGTCATGGCAAACTACACTTACAATGTGTTGACGGACAAACACACTCTCCGACTAGCATTAGAAATGGCCTAGGGCACATCGGTAGTGTTTGCCAATGTACACCCATGTTGTGGAATACACTACTGATGTTGGATGAGGCTGTTGTAAGTAGTTCACATCTGAACATAATGCAACATGGTCAGATAGGTTCATAGGTACATAGGTTTATACTAGGCTATCTTCCCTAAGGCAGGTATAAGCCTAGCCCAGAGTTTGTTGGCGACACCACCCCTTATATGGAAACAGTACTGTGCCCATTATTTTGTCGTGCCTCTCTCCAGCAGTGACACAGTGACGATCCCCGGGGTAAACGTATGACCTCCCATCCACAGGTCAAGATACCTCTTGAACAGTGCCAGCAAGGTGCTCTGCCTCACATGGACCGGGATTGTATTCCACAGCATAGGGAGTCTCCGAGTGATAACTCCATCCCTCCAACATGTCCAACGTACATCCATGCTAAGGTGTAAGTCACTTGCACTAGTGGTTCAGGTGGATCTGCCGATTCTGAGGTGGAGCATGTCCATTAATTCCTGTTTGGACATGGCCTTGCATATGTCAGGCACATGTCACCTCTAAGCAGACGGTATGTGACTGAATAGAGCGGGAGTGTCTTCAATCTGGCAGCATATGACAGATGTTGGGGTTCCTTTATCCTTTTGTTGGGGGACATTCAGGGTCTCTCCAATTGCTGCAGATGTTGGGTGAGATACATCCAGAATAGGGCATTGTACTCGATCACCGGTCTGATAAGTGAAGAGTACAGGGGAACAATGAACCACTAGATCTGGATGTGAATCCCTTCCTGATCAGGTGGGCAATGTAGAAGGTCTTTCTAGCCACTTTAGCAATGTGAGTGTCAGAAGAACGGCGACTGTCAACCTGTGTCCCCAGGTCCATGATAACCTCCTCTGTGCTTAGAGGATTGCCACCTATATGGTAGCTTGGGGTTACCTTGCTTTTCCCGAAGGGTATGTCTACACATGTTGTGCACTTTGACTTCAGGCCATGGCTCTGGCACCAGCTATCAGTTTCCGTGAGTCCCTTCTGAAGGATATCCGTGTCTGATGCACTGTCCACTATGGCCCAGTGTGCAGTCATCTGCAAACTTTGTCAGCCATAGTCCTCCCATGTTGGCCTGTACTTCTGAGAAGTACATGACAAACAATAGGGGGCCAAGGACTGAGCCCTGTGTGACACCACTTGTGACCAGCCTGGAGTCTAACATAGTGCCAGCAACTGTAACCCTGTGGGTCCCGTCCTTAAGCCAGTTTGTAACCCATCTTGTGACATATGGGTTTACATTTCAGTTGGTAGGGTTTTCTACAATACCTGAGTGGGGTATTGTGTTGAAAGTGTTTGCAAGGCCAAGGTAGGCTGTATGGACTGCCTTTCCCTCAACAATGGCCTAAGTGACCATTTTGAAGATGTCAACCGAGTACAAAAGGCATGATCTGCCCTTGACCAAGCCAAACTGGGACGGGTACAATGCCTGCATGTCCCCTATATCTTTGTTTATGAGCTCAATTATGATCCTCTCCATAGCTTTGCAGACTAGACTTGTTAAGCTTATGGGGCAGTAATTACCAGGGTCCGTAGAGGCACCTCCTTTGTGCAGATGTGCACAACTGGACCCTAACCAGGCTGTTGTGCACACTATGGAAATGTAAAGCAGTGATAGGACTAAAGCCCAGGATACTGACCACCACATTGAAAGTACTGAACCACTACACTATACAGTACTACAGTGTTAGGTCAGTATGAACGGATGTTGACAATTGTGTGCAAAGTATCCCATGCAAAACCTGCAGGCACAGTATACTCCCTGTTGTGTTCACACAAAAGCATTTGGACAGTAACTACACAACATGGCACAGAACACACAACCATACACTGGAGGTATTTGTTGAAGGTCACACTCATCCACAAATGTGATGGGCTGCAGAGTTCAACATATGGACAGCCCACACTGGGCATGCTCACACACTTAGATAAATGAGACATCTTTCACACAACATGCCATGGGAAGGCTGAACTGGGCATGCTCACACACTTAGTCCAAATGTTACTCCTAGCAACTGTGAAAACACACCAGAGGATGCTCATTCCCCTTTCTAGACACTGATCATGTCAGCACCCTATAAGTATATCAGGAGAAAAGGAATCTCCCAGTAATCCGAATAGCGCGCTCTGCTAATGCGTCCGTCTGTAATGTCATAGCATAGTTAAGTAGGGGTTTGAATCCAGAAAGTGGCAAGTGTGTGTGAAGGGGTGTATGAAAGGAGCATCCATTTTGGCAACTGGGAAAACACACCACAGGATGCTCATTCCACTTTCTAAACTCTGATGATGTCAGCACCCTATAAGTATATCAGGGGAAAGGAAATCTCCCAGTAATGCGAATAGCCTGCTAATGCGTCTGTCTCTAGTGTCATAACATAGTTAGGTAGGGGTTTGAATCCAGCAAGAGGCAAGTGTGTGTGAAGGGGGTAAGTGTGTGTGTATGAAAGGAACATCCCTTTTGGCAACTGGGAAAACACACCACAGGATGCTCATTCCACTTTCTAAACTCTGATGATGTCAGCACCCTATAAGTATATCAGGGGAAAGGAAATCTCCCAGTAATGCGAATAGCGCGCTGTGCTAATGCGTCCGTCTCTAGTGTCATAACATAGTTAGGCAGGGGTTTGAATCCAGCAAATGGCAAGTGTGTGTGAAGGGGTGGTAAGTGTGTATGACTGAAATATCCCTTTTGGCAACTGGGAAAACACACTACAAGATGCACATACCCCTTTCTAAACGATATCACAATTATTTATGGCTTTTGATTACAGACATGCCACGTGTGTGTTGCCCACACAGAATGCCCATGTGTGCGGGTTGTTCCTCACAATAATGCATGACATTGATTAAACCAGTTATGGCAATGCACACATGATGTATGTGTGTGCCAAATAAACATATGTACCTGTGACCTTCAATAGTTACCATGTGTGATGCCTGCCACATGTGAATACATGGTATTTGCACAGGGTAACATTATGACTGTGGTCTTCTGTGCAGGTGCTGCATGTGTGATGTGCATATACAGTGTGAGATGTAGATGCTATCAGCCTAGTAGTGAGGGATACACACCTGGTCTGGGGCATATAGTCTACCTGTTGTTGATGAACAGGTGCTGCATGTTTTCACCTGTTGTGGGAGTGGTAAGACGTTATTCCATAGCAATGCAGTGACCTCATGCTAAGAACTGTTCAGCTAGGGTGTTGTAGCTACAGTAATTCATTAGTATTCAGTAATATGTCAGAATCCCTGGTGAGGGTCTGATGCCAACCAAGGTCAGGGTTCTACCAGCCTGTGTCACTTGCTCAGTGATCCCTTCCATGTTCCCTATCATGTATCCCAGTGAGGGACATCCCACATCAGCTGTGGTGGCATGGACAATGACTGAGTCATATGTGTCCATGCATCTGACTGACCTGTATGCTTGTGTTATGTGGTGGACCACAGTGCCCCATGAGCATATCACTGTGACCTACACCTTGTCCAGCCTGGTGAGCATGTTCTCACTGTACTGGACAATAAAAGTACCCTAACACAACTGCGGCAGTAGTGTTGTATAGCTGTACAGACTGTGCTTGTTTGGCACACAGGATTTGTGTGCTATGTGTTATCGTGCTGTGTGCAGGCCTAATGTATGCCTGTGTGCCAGCTGCAGAGATGTCTGCCAGTCATGCAGGATGCTATCCTTAGGCTCCACAACTGGCCTGGTGTGTTTCCATGCTTGTATTGCTGTCAGTGTAGGTCCACATCAGATTGGTATTGCTGTCACTGTAGTATTTCATGCCACCCGACAGGTTATGCCAGTACTGGGTTCAGAGTACTTAGTCCACAGTTTGGCCATGTGTTTCCATCTCATACATGTGTTGTACATCCATGGGTAGGGGATAGGGTTGACTGTGTACATGTGGCAGCTGTGACATTACTACATGACACATGTATTCCACAACTGTACCATAGAGGTGACTGACAACTGACCTTTGCACATGCTACCATAGTATTGAGATTGCATTGGTGATTAACAGCACATAGGGCCAATGGTGAACAAGATACATAGGTCCACAGGTTCATACAGGGATGTCCGCCCAGGGCATGTATCCACCTAGCCAGAATGTGTGTGGCTTTCAACATGCATTGTAAATCTGTCTTGCTATGCCCTTTTCCAAGGTTAGTATACTGTGCCTCTGTCTCACAGTGACACATAAGTGATACCCAGGGTAACCCTACAATGTCACATCCAGTCATTAATATCACTCTTGAAGATAGTCACTGAGTCACTCTGCCTAACCTCTATTGGGATAATATTCAAGAATGAAGGGAGCCTCTGAGTTATGAATGTGCCCCTCCAGCATATCCTATGTATATCACTCCTGAGGTTCAAGTCTTTCCAGCGTGTATCCTGATGGCATCTGGATATTCTGAGGTGCAGCATGGCCATTAAGTGAGGGTTTGACATGGCTTTATATGTCAGGCACAGATTGACTATGAAGAGGCAGTATGCCACTGAGTAGAGCTGCTGTTTCTTTAACCAGTCAGTATGTGGCATCTGTTTGAGCCCTTTGATCCTATTGTCGAGGTACGTATGTGGTCTTTCCAGTTGCTGCAGGTGTCTGGTAAGGTGCATGCCATCAGGTTCATCATAGTCAATTATGGGCATGATGAGGGATGAGTAAAGGGGCACAATGTCCTCCCCTGATCTACATGTGGATCCCATCATGATGATGTGGCCCATATAACATGTTTTCCTAACCACTTTGTCCATGTTGTTGTCAAATGTTAGAATGCTATCAACCTGTGTACCCCAAGGTCCATAATACCTTTGTCTGCACTTAATGGATTAACACATATGTGGTACTTTGTGGTCACGTTGTGTTTGACAAAGGGGGTGACTATACGCTTTTTGTCATTCACCTTGAGGCCATGGCTGTGGCACAAGTCGTGTGTTTGCAAGAGGCCCTTTTGGAGGATGCGTGTGTTAGCTGGAGAGTTGATTATGGCGTCTGGTTTGCAGTCACCTGCAACTTGCTCAGCCACAGTACTTCCATGTGGGCCTGTACCTATGATAAATATATAATGAACATGACAGCTCCCAGGGCTGAGCCTTGTGGGACACCACTTGTACCTGGTTGGAGGCTGACATGGCTCCAGCAATTCTAGCCATGTGTGTTCTGCCCTTGAGCCACTGTGCAATATCCATAGTGGCATAGGGGTTAATATGTACACTGGTGAGCTTCCCTAGAATGCACAAGTGGGGAATTGTATCAAAGGCTTATGCAAGGTCCAGGTAGGATGTGTAGACCTCCTTCCCCTTGACAGTGGCCTTGGTAACTGTTTCAAAGAAATCAAACAGGTTTGAGAGGCAGGATCTGCCATTAACAAAGCCAAACTGTGTATGGTGACATGTCTGTTGGTCCACAATATCTATATATGTGAGGTTCATGATGATCCTTGCCATAGCTTTGCAGACCAAGCTAGTCAGACATATGGGGCGAATAGTGTCCAGGATCCGTGAAGGCACCACCTGAATGTAGAGGGACCACTGCTGCTGTACGCCACTCTTTGGCCACATATCGTGTAGTAAGGCTGGGATTGAACAGTAGTGTTATGTCTGGGTGTAGCTCTTCTTGTGGTTCATGTAGGACACAGCCTGGGACACTGTCTGGTCCCATTGATGCAGTGTTTATTGCTTTGGGAAGGGCATCTCTTACCTGAGCATCTGTGATGTCAGGGGGGGCAGCACTCTGCATGAGACATATTTGCCCTTTTGGTGTGGTGGGGGGGAGAAGGCAGCAGTGAACCTGTCCACTAGGATGATGGCAATGTCTGTGTGCTTTGTATTTCGTGTGACATCTTGGATTACCTCTGAGCATATCTGGGTAGTACCACCCAGGTTCCCAACATAACCACAGAAAGCCTTGTGATTATCCTCAGTGGCTTGTGGAATCTTCTCTCAAAGATGGCCTTAGACAATCGTATGGGTGCCTGTAGTTGTCTTCCAATACTCATCAGTGATGCCTTCACATTTTGGGAGTTTGTTGTATCATGTAGTGGCTTCATCCTTCTATTGTATAGTTTGTTTATGGCTGGTGTCCGGCACACAGGACGTCTGCCTTTGGAGAATTGGGTCATGCTTTCATATGTGGTTTCATGATCCATGCATTCCTGAATGTGTCCATAGGATGCCTTTATACAGGTATCTGCAGTCTGGTCCATATTTTCAACAGGCCTGGGGCCTTTGAAGGTTTCCACATCATTTATGAGGGGTGTGAACTTGCTTGACATGAGCTGTTGACTGACGTGCCGCCCTCCAGACTGAGCAAGGTGAGGGTCACATTTAACTACCTGCCGGGTGATAGAATGTGCCACATAACACAGGCACACAGGTCACTCCACAGCAAGTACAACTATGAGGCAGTCATTGTCCATGCTGGTGCAAACAACCTGAGACGTACCTCCCTGGACCACATGGAAAGAGACACAGAGGAGCTCTTACAGCACCCTCTCAAACTCAGGACTCCCACACAGCCTTCATGCTCACACAGGAGAGTATAGATTTCTCTGCAAACACCATCATACTGGGTGACGTCAGCTACCCAAACATAGACTGCGAACATTACACAAGCCACAATACCCAAGCTCTAGGGTTCCCATACATCAGGCATTCTTTAGCTATGGAACAGGTAATTAACCTTCCCACAAGAGGGGCAGATATACTAGACCTGATCACAAACATGAGTACAAAATGCTCACCACTGGAAGTATATCCCTCATTGTTGCAATCAAACCATATACTAATCACACTGGAGTACTGGATCCCCCACATATGCAAACCTCAAACACATCGATGTGTGTGTGGGAAATGCCCCTATTAGCAACTGTGACAGTACAGTACAGGATGCAGATCCCCCTTTTGAAACACTGATGATGTCAGGACTCTATAACTATATTACCTGTATTAAAGTCCTCCAGTAATTCGTATAGCGCACTCTGCTAATGCGTCTTTCTCCAGTGTCATAACATAGTTAGGTAGGGGTTTGAATCCTGCAAAGGGAATGTATGTGTGTTAGTATGAGTGGGGTTTATGTGTGTGCATTATGCTGGGAGGGATAAGTGCCTTTTGCCAACTGGGAGAACACACTACAGGGTGCACATCCCTCCTCCTACACACAGATGATGTCAGCACCCTTTAAGTACAGCATTAGAAAGGATTTCTCCAACTAATGCAAATAGCACACTCTGCTAATGTGTCTGCTTCTACTGTCATAACACAGTTAGGTATGGGTTTGAATCTTGCAAATGGAAAGTATGTGTTTTACTGTGGGTGGGGTTAGTGTGTGTGCACAATGATGGGGGTGGGATGTGGCTTTTGCCAAATGGGGCTATGCATTGCAGGGTGCACATTACCCTTAACAAGCAGTGATGTTGACAGCACCCTATACAAACAAAACTACAAAAGAGAAGGTGGTGGTACCAATAACACATGTAAGGTAACACTTCAAGTAATGTCCACAAAACGAAGTAGGATAATCAAACAATTCTTTTACTCTATACAAACAACATGACAACAGACAACTGCCAGTACTCAGTATAGTGTTACATGCTACTGTAACACGCACATGTACCAGAATATACCTAGATAGTGTTTTGAAGCCTGAATGTGGCAAGTGTGTGGATGTGGGATGTGTCTGTGTGAGCATTTCCGTATGGGAAACATGTTTGATGTGGCAATCAGGGTACCACAGTACCTGATGCACATTACACCTTTGAACTGATGAGGTTGCCTGCACCCTGTGAGTACAGGTAGAGAAGAGGAAGTCGGTAGTAAACAACATAGTGCACTTCTCAAATGTGTACCTGTCATGTATCGACAGCTACTCATGTAGGGTAATAAATAATGGGAATGGCAGGTGAGCGTGTGCATGTGTGTGGGTAGCAGGGTGTGTATAAATGCATGTGTGACAGAACAGATACATATAGCTGAATCTACATAACAGCACATGATGCGCATTCCCATAGCATGTGATGGTGTGCAGCTGGTACACTTTGGTAAGTAGTATGGGTGCAGATAACAATTGAGGACATTCATACAGTTACTGCAGCAGGACTGCTGGGATATACACACAATCATAGTGGAACAGTGAACAGTTACCAACATGTTACTACTTATACACATCTATGTAGTCACCCTGTGCATCAGCAACGTGTTTACCTTTTCCTGCACCAATGTTGTAGTATGTAGGAGGTGGCACAGTGTCATCATATGCACAGGGTGTGGGTTAGGTATGCCCAAGCCAGCCACTGGTAACACCAATTGACATGTGTGTGTATGTGTGTTTGTGAGGGGCAGCAGTACAGGGTGGACCAGTGTTGGTGCAGTGTGTGTGTGTATGTGTTTGCCCTAGGTGTTAGGTTTCTGCATGTGTGTAAGCACGCACACAGTCCCACATAATGGCTGCCATGTACAGGGTTTTGTGGACAGCCACAGACTGCACCTGTCAGGTCATCCAGATCAGTGTCTGTGGGCACGGACATGGTACCTGTGCCTGGCAGGGGTGCTACGGGCCGTATCCGGTACTAACCCAGACTGGGTACGGTCATCAGAAGCAGGGGTGTGTTGACTGGACACAGTTCCCTGTTGGGACTGTCCAGAGCCACGTGCACGTGGTCTCCTGGGGTGTCTTGATGACAGCACAGACCCAGCATTGCTGGGGCTGGTGCTGGCACTTGAGGTGGTGAGTGGGCCTGTTGTCGCCCGCGGCCACTGCCAGCTGGTGCTGTTGCTGGCATACGGCCACGTCGACGTCGCAAACGCACACCATCTCCCTGGCCCATGGACATCTGGTTGTGGAGCAGCTGTTGTATGCCCCCACAACGTCTGTCAACGACATCTGTGAAGTTACGGATAGCATTTGCAACGTCACGCATGCCGTCTGTCATGGCTGTGCGACATGCTCTCAGCTCCCTCAGACCCTGTCTGGTGTACCTTTCCATACGTGCCTGTGCCTGCATAACATTTCGAAACATAGTGGAGGTTGACATACCTCCTTGGGCACGTCGGCCAGAGGCAGTATGGCCACGGATGCCCCCACGAGAACCCATGGGCGACTGCGTGGTACCATTGGAGGACCCTGCTCATGGCTGCCTTGTGGGGATGCATGTACCACATTACCCTGATCTATGCCCACTGCAGACTGTCCATCACCTAGGGACAATGGTGACAATGGATGTAACGGCAGGATGACTGTGCGCATTGACGGGGTTGACATCTGTGTACTGTCAATTGGCTGACCAATGGCGGACCCAGACACACCTTCCTGCACCATTACAGACATTTCATTATCATTAGTACCTGGGGCACAAGATTCAGGTTCCCTGCTGCAGGTCACCAGAGCAGCACCAGAACCTACGGGAGGAAAACAGGGAACACAGATTACAGTCTCAACACATATTTGACAGAGATGCACTTCAATACTAATGCACACATTCAGAAATGGACACATGCACTCATGGACACTAACACACATGCACACATGGGCACAGGCACACTCGCACACATGCACACCCCACAGTAAACACACACATCAGTACTGTGTTACACTACTCTTAATTTTGTTAAACTGGGTATTGCAGGTATTATTAAACACACTCACCAGCATGTATACTACATAGTTACACTACTCTTACTAGTATTATAAATTGTTTTTCAGGTAATGTTAAACACACTCACCAGCATGTATGGCCTGCCTCGTTGCTAGATGGGAGGGACCTGGAAGTATGAAGAGAGTAATGTCAGTGGGCACAAGTGTGCCATTTGTTTTGCACATGATACAGTACAGTAGTACACTAGTTCCCTTATACACATCAGCTGCTCATAATGTCTGTATCACACATGCACAATTACATATCATGATGACAGATCCATACCACATGCACACCTTATGCATGCATGAAGTAACAGTGTACAGAACAGTCATATGTACATACCAGGAGTTAACTCTAATCTCACCCTTACCTCTCTTCAAACGACAACTCAAACTGTACTTCCAAAACCACTGGCTTTGTTCTTGTAGTACTCCAGGCTAACGTCCCTCTCCCCACCCTCTCTTTACCTTTAACCCCTCATTGTGCATAAAAACTAGCTTCTACCCTGTTTCTTTCCCCTTGATGTCCTTCTATGCTCTGACCTACTTCTCCCATCCCTCCCACCTCCTCTTGACTGCCTTCCTTCTTTTCCTCACTTCCCTTCTTGACTCCTGCCTCTTCCCTATTTTATCTTTCATACTCCTTCTACTTCTCTACCCTTCTGAGCTTTAACTATTATCTATATGGCTTTTGCCTTATTGCATAACCGTTATGTTTTAGGTAGAATTGCTTTGAAACCGACAGTACATTGTGTATGACTTTAAACTGTTTGAGTTCCTTAAATGTATGTTGATTTAATTAACAAGCTGGTATATATTTCTATTATGTTGGCTGTCTGTATTAACAACTTGTCTGTCTGCCTTTATTATGTTATGTGTGGAGCTTTTCCCCCCAGGCCTCTACTGAAAATGGACATATATCCAGCTAGACTATCTTGGTCAACAAATGTAAAAGTAATAACAATAAATAAATATGGCATCTTACCTGCACGCTCGGTGTCTTGCTGCTGTGTGGATCCAACCTCCATCATGATGCATGACTGTTGCTGTTGTTGTTCTGGGGCTGGATCCAAAACACTTAGCAGTAGCCCCTCCTGTCTGGTGAGGGGGGGATGTGTGGCCACCCCCCACCTGTGGCAACCTGTTGCCTGCGGATATCTGCAGCACGCTGGTGGACATTTCTAATCAAATCACTGCAGTGATGTCTCACCTGCTCATATGTCCTATCATGCATGCCAACATCATTTATCCTGCTAACTAGATTTTGCCACAGTGCAGACCTCTCCTGCTGATTCTGGGTGGTGCGTGAGAACAGGATGGCATAGTCACGCACCAGGCTCTGGTGGATCACTTCATCCTCTGCAGCAGAATATGCGGGGTTCCTTTTTGGAGCCATGTTCCCCTGGAAAGGTACACAAACTGGTTATCAGCATAGTATCTCAGCAATACATGGTACACATTCTATACAGGGAGTATTAAATTGTACTTATTACTGCTTGGTTGTAACTTGATTAAAGTGTAGCTATCATTCTAAGTCATTTGGACTAAGCACTTGGCCTTCAGACCAGTTGTTTTACATTAGGGGGGTTTGTGGCAAGCACTGTGGTGGCAGGACACATATCTTTCATCCGTTGAAGTTGGGAACTGCTGATTGAGAGCCCAGTGTCCAAGTGTATTAGTTCTGGTATAGGCAGTTGGCCTTCAGGCCAGTTATTTAACATTAACAAGGTTTGTGGTCTGCACTCTTGTGTGACAATAGGCTGTACTCTGCCATTCATAGCTGGGGACATCTGGTTTCAGGTTTATAGTGCCTGCATATTTGAGCTGTATCTTACTGACATTGGTACACCTTGTTTGCTGTAGCAAACACTACATCCAGGCCTCCTGAATCTAGCTTTGTTTATATGCTTGTTATTTGTTAGCTTGTTATTTCACTGGTATGCTACTTCCACATAATACACAGCTTCTCAACACTTCTGTGACTCACTACTGATATCTGCATTGCTTACTGTATTTCCATGTTACACATGACAGCAGGTGACTGCTTGTCATTGTTGCATTTACTTAATTGTGACACATTGCACTTAGGTTACCTGGCACTTGCTCACTGAAGCTTTTATATCCGTCAGCAGTAGTAGGTAATATCAGTACACCCTCACTCCCCACTGGTCCTTGTTTTCAATTATTACGGAATTCACAATAGTATTCTAGCATGTCCAAAGGTCATTTGTCAGTCTCCTCCCCAGTCCAGCTGGTGAGTGTGGTAATCCAGAGACAATGTTAGAACAGCTGCATGTACACAGACAACCCCCTCCTCCTAACAACATATTCAAACTCATGTGAGTGATGCAACCATATACCAAACTGGAGGCTAGGCTCTCTCTACTCAATACTGCCATAACCAGTCAGGTGGAGAAGGAAACCACACTCACTACACTTCCAGTCTCACATAGACCTACCACAACAGCAGAACTAACACATGATCACACATGAACATACTCGGAGGCTCGGACTACAGGTCTGCCTAAGCAGCAGAGACCTCCTAAGCAGACACTCAAGCAACCACTACCACGGAAACAAACACGTGCAACACATATCACACAAAGCCAATGTGCTGAACACTCACAGCCATTAACAGTAAACAACACACCTCATACACCTGTACTAGGTGCCTCTATCATCAGGCACACTGACATCACGTTCACCAGGCTTAATGAGGTGAGGGTCACAGTGTGCAGCCTGTCGGGCACTACGACCCGCCACATAACACAAACACTCAAGTAACCCCAAGGCAAGTACAGGTATGACTCTGTCAATGTCCATGCTGGTGTGAATGACCTGACACATACCTCCCTGGACTACATGACATGAGACAGTACGGAGCTCTCTGAGCACGTAGCCCAAGACAGTTTGACCCTGACCTTGAGTAGCATCTTACCCTCACCAAGAACGATGCCACAATATAAAGGCACGATGATCCCTTCCAACAATTGACTGACATACTGGTGTCATTCACAGGTGTGCCAATGCCTGTCATCTTAGGGTGGTATGCTTTGCTAGGGACAGCTTGCACCTGTCACCCCTGGCCTATTGGATTTTGGCGGAGCCTCTTGCTACACCCATAGTGCCTGTATTAGGCAAGGCTCATAAGGCAAACCCACATCCATTTGTATCACAAAGGATGAGGAAGTAAGAGTGATGCTACTCAACACCGGAAGTCTAGACCTCAGGATACACGCACTCAAAACCCTACTTAGCATTATGGACACCGATATCTGTGCAGTAACATAAACCTGTTTCAGGTTTCACAGGAGCACACCAGCACTACCAAGTTATAGCTGTTACCATTCTTGTCGGCCCCAACACTTGAACAAGGGAGGGGGAGTATCAATATTCAACGCAGATTCCCACGCCTCCACATTGGTGGCAAAGTACAACATAGGTGTTAGGCCACTGAGTACAGAAGATGTAGTTGGGGACCTGGGGAAGAAACATGATAGCAGTCTGTCATTTGTCAACCACATGGCCAACATGGATTGAAAGACATGTTATATAGCCCAGCTAATCATGAGGGATTCACATGTATGGCAGGGGAGGTCATTGTGCCTCTTTACTCATCCATCATCAGGCCTATAATTGCGTACAATGCACCTTTTGGGATGTACCTAACCAGACACCTACAGCAACTGGTACAGGACAACAGTACCTCATCAAGAGGATGCAATGGCTCAAACAGATATCATATGCTGCCCAGTTAAAGGAAATCCAGCTGGACTCAGTGGCATACTGCCTGTTCAGAGGCAATCTGTGCGTGCCATATACAGCCATGTCCTACCCAGCAGTAATGAACATGCTGCACCTCAGGAAATCAGAGTCCCATACAGCCACATGCTCAGGGGACCTGAACCTCAGTACTGACATAAATGGACATGCTGGAGGGGCATATTCCTAACCAAGAGGCTCCCTTCACTCTGTAATGAACTCACACTACAGGTTAGACAGAGTCCCTCATTGACTCTCTTCCATAGGAATCTGGATGAGTGGATGGAGACCATAGTTGTACCCCAGGTATCACTTCTATGTCACTGTTAGACAGAGGCATAGTATACTAACATCGGACAAGGGCATAGCAGCATAACTTGTAATTGGGTGGCGAAAGACAAACACATTCTACTAGGCTTATCAATGCCCTAGGGCAAATAGCCTAGTATGAACCTATGAACCTGTGTGTACTGCTATAGTACTTCTGCCATATGTTGCATGTGTGTGTGTGTTGTGGGGGATGCACAGGTAATGGCCAGATATTTCTGCACAGGCGACACGTCTGAAACACTCTGGGTGTTCATCCCTACATACTGGATGTGTGTTGCCATCCAACCCTGTGATGTGGACACACATTACTCAGCCTGGATATACATATCCCGACAACACCACAAGCACAGTACACTACCTTGATATGTATGCATGTAATTACACAGTTATTCAATAGTTATGACTGTGATGCTATCCATGCAGCCCATTGGGCCAGTGGAAGCCACAACACACACTGCTGGCCCCTTTGCATATGCTTACCACAGACATCCCACATACTGCATGTACTGTGCACACACATATCTAACCCAGAACATCTGCACACCACTTATTAATCCTGTCCAGTGGACTACAGATACAGGCACATTGTATAACAATAGCAGGAGGCTACTGCAGCACAGGGCAGATTCACATGAGGGCAAGGCATCTGTGGTCATCAGTGTTAAGATGCTTCACATTCACCAAATGCAGATATTGGCAACATTGTTGCAGACAGTTTAGGTGCAGGTACCCCCCCCCCATTCTCCTACACATGCGGTATTAGTTATCACAGATGACTGTAACCTCCCTATCCTCTCACATGTCCAGGTGAGGGCCACCCTCAACATTGCAGAACACATAGCATCACTGTTACGAAATGGTATCCCTGGATGTATGCTACGTTCACCCCTGGAGGACATAGCACCACATGACAGTCTGGTATTAATCCCTGGCCATACTACAGGATATGTACCTGAACAGTGCCATACATACACAGTGGTCCCACACCAATGAGGAGTAACCCCTACTGACCCTGGTAACTACTGCATCATATGCACAACTGGCCTTGTGTTCTAAGCTATGGAAGTTGTAAGTATGGGCAACATGTACAGCAATATTACATATGTATATATTTCAGGACTATGTACACACAACCTATCTCATGGACATACCTATAGATAGTGAACTATGATACATTTGGAGGTGTCACAATAAACACAGTATTAACCTGCTACTTTGCATTACCTGTGTTTGTGGCAGCTGTTGCTGTGTCAGTGGTGCTGCTTGCTGCTGCTGGTTTTGCTGCTGGCAGTCTGTATATTTTCTTATTTCTCTCTCTGTCTCTCTCTTTCTCATTAGGTTTGTGCAATGACTGTATTGCATGTGTGGAGTGTGGGTACTGAATGCTTTTGTAGGTATCTGCATAGGCCCATGTGATGGCCTCTGCACCAATTGTAAGGCAGCATTGGCTAATTGCATACAGCCAGTTGTGTACTGATTGCATGTCTCACTGTGATTTCAGGACAGTGCTATAAAAGGTATGTGAGATAGGCGTTGCCCTTTCAGATTGTAAGGGTGTGGACCATGCTGGTATGCTGTTGGAAAATGTTCTGTGAGTGTGAAGGTTAGTACATCTCTCATGCTTCATGCTGTGTTGTGAATTCAGGTTGCTGCATTTCTCCCACCTGTTCCCTGTAGTGAGTGTGTATGCATACTGACGCCTACGACTATATTTCATATGTATTGCTATATAAACATATGTGTACATATACATACTTTCATATATGTACATTAGCTGACAATATTGGGTACAAGCTAACAATTTGCAGGGCTGTTTCTGTTAACACACACTAGTATGGGAATCCAGTAATTGGGACAGTGAAAGTCTGTCTGACATGCTTTGGGTAGTACACATACTATATTGCCCTTATCTTCATTCCTACTATTACATGTTCCACTTATTTAGCACTATATTCCTGTATGAGAGTCATGTCTTGCTGGTAGGTCATACAGACTAGTGTTACAATGGTCTTGTGGTAGGGCCTACTAGTATGCTTGTATTTTGCTTTCAAACTGAGTACAGGGTCTATCAAAGTGCTGGAGGCACCTTCCAGCAGTAAAGGGATTAGTAGGTCTCATAGGAGTCGGGCTGTGTTGCAGATTCTGGCTGCTGCATTTATCTTCACTGTTTCCTGTAGTGAGTGTGTACGGATACCGACACCTACAACTATATTTCATATGTATTAATGTATATTTATATGTATGTATGTGTACATATACATACCTTCATATATGTACATTACCTTACATTATTATGTACAAGCTGACAATTAGCAGGGCTGTTTCTGTTAACACTGAACTAGTGTGGGAATCCAGTAATTCAGCCATTAAAACTCTACCTGAAATGCTTTGGGTAGTACACCTCCTATATTGCCTTTATATTGATCCCTACTATTACATGTTATATTTATTTTAGCACTATGTTCTCATATGGCAGTCATGGCTTAGTGGTAGGTCATACAGACTAATGTTACCAAGGTCCTGGGTTCGAGACTGGCAGTGGGAATTTATTTTTCTTTCCAGGTTTTCAGAATGAGTACAGGACCTGTCAATCAAAGTGCCATAAAGGCACTTTTAAGCACTTAAAACCAGGTCTGCTGCTTGCGTGGAGCTCACGATGCACTGGCGGTGAGCTCCGCTAACACACGCACACACCCGCTATTTTCTTTGAAAGAAAAGAAAAAGGGGGTGACAGAAAAGTGGTGAAAAGGGGTCACAAAGAGGGTAAGACAGTAGGGAAACAAGCGTGGGATTTGCAGGAAGGATGTGGGTAAGGCCCATAGATGCCCATGTCTTTAGCAGCAACAGCTATGTATTTCTATGTATTTTGGTGGGACATTTGAAACCTTCCACCCCTGAGAGAGGTGTCAGGACAACATTAACATTTGTTGTAAAGCCAATTGTAATTAACAGTTTCAATGTCCAGCGGACATGTGTGCGACATGGACAGCTATGTATGGGGCGTAATTTTTTTGTGGGTACAGAGTGCCCTTTTGTTTTTTTTTTTTTTCAGGTGAGTGGTATGTCAGGTGAAGGAAGTCAGTATAGCTGGGGAGGTAGGCTGGGTAGGTTAACAGACAAGACAGACAAGACGCATACAGGGGCGGTGTATGACACAAGTGGGGGGGTTACACAATTAACGGGGACGGAGGTTGGGATATCCAAGGCGCATGAGCCCACAGATGGCAACAGTGGAACTGATATCCCCACCCATAGGCAGTTGCCACTGTTCCTTCACAGCCCAGGACGGGGCTGTGCTGGGGGCTGTGCAGGCGGGACAACGGCCATGGCCGTAAGCTGTGCCACCCGAGCCTCGAGCTGGCGTAGGGGCCCAAGAACAGAGTCTTGGATCTCCCTTCGCACCACAGACCGGACACCTTGGAGGGTGAGTGGACGTACTCCTCCAGCCACGCTTGCAGAGGGGGGACGGGCCCCATCCCCTGCAGCGCTTCCACCCGAAGGTGGCACAGGGCCACCGGAGGAGGGTCCAGCCTGGGCACTAGTGCCAGGTGCAGTCGCCAGCTGAGGTGGGAGAGGTGGGTCCGCTGGGACCTGCCTTCCCAAGCGTTCTAGGTTTGTGGGTATGTTATGTTAGTTTGGGTTAGTGGCATATTATTCCATTCCAATTAGTTGTAACAGCATGCATTGGTATTCCCATTAAACAAATACCCAGATATTAACACCATTGAACAACGGGCATATCAATATCACATGCATTATTTGAACGGAAATACACAATCAAACAACATGCAGGGTTGATTAATGGCAACAGGCCATCAGGTTTGCAGGTATGAACAGGGCACATGCACAAACAGACATGCATATATTTGTGAACAGGACAAATGTCCATGGTTAATGAAATGTTCACATACCAATATTTAGTGAGTGTTTTAATTTCCAATTATAGGGTGGGGTGGAGAAAGAAAATGATGACACATTCATAAGTTACACATTGATATACATTTGTAATAGGTACACAATTAACTTGAGGCTGATGTTTCAAAATGATTTTTATTTGACTGTCATGCTAGACCTGTTACAGTTACATCACTATCCTAGTTATTTTGAATTTGATCAGATACATCATCCTGCTACACTTCGATGACAGGACAGGGGACAACTATGGCTGTTTAGTTTGTCAGACAATCATTCATTCTATCTGCAAATTGTTTACTGTCATCACCATATACAAATTTTGGCTTAAACATTCAAGATTCAGACACACTGAAATCAGTTTGGGATGTTAATTTGTAATTCCCACATGCATTTAGTTCTGTGGAGACACACTCAGGCTTATATATTCGGGGGTTATTACTACTTTATTTATTGATACATGACCCTTTCTGTCACTCTCACACATCCTGCAATTTCACAGTTCAGGTTGGTACTTCTAGACTTTGTTCACATATTAGACCTGTGGTGATTCAAACACTTTCCAGCAGCCTCACTTCTGTCATGATTCAGCATTTCAACAGGGGATAAATCTCACATGCGATTACCTCAGATTCTGAAGCTGTACTCTTGAGACTACTGCAGGTTATACTATATTTAATTAATGGTTGGACATCTGTATTACAGCACTATTTATTTCTATCAATTATATTTCCAGTTACACTTGCATACTGCTGAACTTGTTGCAGCCATACCTGCAGACTTTTACTTCTTGCTTGCACATTATATTTCTTTTGATCAATACAGTGCAGTGTTCTGATACGTGCTACACTATAATATTTATTTTACAAGTACTATGTGTGGTTACTAACCTGCATGGTGGCGCAGCCGCACCAGCCTGCGGTCATGCGCCCTTCGGTTCGCAGAGCGGACACCTGCAGCTGTAATACAAAACAAGTAATATTGGAATACACATCTCCATGGTATCAGCTAGTTTAATTCCTTGCATACATAAGTAAAATGTAACTTACTCAGTAGTGGGGCGTTGGGCGTATCCCGGGCCTCCTGGATCCATTGGGTCAACTGGTCTTGCTTACACCGCTTCAGGTCCGCATGGTGGTGACGGACCTGCTCACCAGTGTGTGGAATGCCAGTAGCACTGGTCAGATCATGAGCCAACTGGTCCCATGCCTCCGCCCTGTACGCTCCCCATGAGACCTGGCCCTGCATGAGTTGGGCCTCATGATGGTGAACTAGGAGCCAGACCATGTATCTGGACTCCTCAACGCCCCACCGCTGTGCTCGAAAGCAACGTCCCTCCCCTACTCCACTCATTCTGCCTGCAGGTCTGTTCTACAATTGGTTCTGCTGTGTATTCCCGCCTATGGGGCTTATATATGCCGATTTTCCCGCACATTTCTATGATTGGCCGTTTTGGAATTCTATCTACTTCACAGAAACTGCTTTATCATGCACCATTCTGGATTATATCCTATATGTATGCTATTTCTGCATTTCTAAGTACTGCTGTCATGGCTTAGTGGTTTAGTACCTTGACTCTAGTGCATGGTATCCTGGGTTCGAATCTGACAACTGATTTTTAATTTTCAAGACTGTCTAGACATGAATTGAGGACCTGTCAATCAAACATGCCAAAAGCACTTTTAAGCACTTAAAACCAGGTCTGCACTCGTTTGCGCGGAGTTAACGCATGCGCACTGGCAGTTAGCTTGTGGGAGCGGCGCGCAAACGGTGTACGCTGGGATAAACCTTAATTGGCTGGTGACACACATGTTAAGCTGAGCACAGCTAGTTGCACACAGTTTGAGCCTGTTAAACCAGTGCTTCGCTACGGGCAAGCAATCTGCAGCTTTTTAAACACTACTCAGCTACAAGCACTCTGTCTCACTGCAGCTTAGCTATCAGTACATTTCTAAATATTTTTATTATTGTGTTACTTCAAAATATATGCTCCATTTCATTCCATTTTACAAAAGGGTATACTTTTACATTTGTACAATACTGTCAGGGGCCTTTTTAGTGCTTATTTACAAAAAAAAAAAGGTTGTTGTGTGGGCTCGAACCCTGCCTGCCTACTCTTAAGCCGGCAACTCTACCGCTAAGCTATTTCTTCTTGGCTTACTTTGCATATTTATTTAGTTCTCATATCCTTCTCCACTGCCTGCTAACTGCAATTGCGCTAGTAGCACACCCGCGCACACAGTAGCACACATTCTGAGGGTTTAAAAAATAAAACAGTTTTTATTTTCATTTTATAGCCTCTGTTCACTTTGTACACTGATGGTCTGTGGGGGAATGTGTTGTGTAGTGTGTTTATTTACATTTCCATGGCCTCTCTCGTGGCGGTTTACTTTCAGCCATTCTACACTTCCGGGGGCGTGTCCGCATGCAGGGCTTAGCCTACGGACACGCCCCCTACTCTCTTACACGGACCGTGTAAGAGTTACAGTGTGATTCAGCATGCCTCATGCACCTCATGCATATGCATGACATGCTGACATCACACCGTTTAACATCAGCCTCCGTGTAAGAGTTATAACTCTTACACGGAGGCTTCCTGAATCTGGCCCAATGTCTACAGCTCTGGAGTTAATGCCTTCACCTATAATAGCTTGTTCGCATGGAAACATAACATTCATTTGCTAAAGGAAAACTATTCATAACATTGCTTAAAAAAACACTTACTTAAAAAAGTTGTCCTTAGATTAAGCCAAGGGCATTAATCTAGACATTCATATATGCAAAATATTTCATCTATAGATACATTATATTCAGTGGATTTTTACACCATAAACCCCCACCCCAACAGCCCAAAATTTCAGCCTATTAACTTAAACATGCTTTTGTCTAGTCTTTTTCTATTACATTGTAATGCCTACATTTCTTGAAACTAAAGAAAAATAATTGTTTAATTTAGTATCTATCACATACAATGACAATACTTCATGTAACATGCAATTTATATCATAAATTGTTTTGTACAAATACTGTACAACACTTGTTCTACTTAAGTTACCTTCTCTCTTTTTCCTTTTAGTTTCCTTCTAAATATTGACATGAAGTGGGATATATGCCTGTCAGCTCCCCACAAGTTTAAGTCAAGCACCCCAACAGCCCAAAATTTCAGCCTATTAAACTTGAACATGCTTTTGTCTAGTCTTTTTCTATTTACATTGTAATGCCTACATTTCTTGAAACTAAATTAAGAAAAATTATTGTTTAATTTAGTATCTATCACATACAACAATCAATGACAATACTTTATGTACCATGCAATTTATATAATAAATTGTTTTGTACAAATACTGCACAAGAATTGCTCTACTTAGTTACTTTCTCTCTTTTTCCTTTTAGTTTCCTTCTAAATATTGACATGAAGTGGGATATATGCCTGTCAGCTCCCCTCAAGATTAAGTAAAAAAATCCAATCTTTCTCAGCCTCTTTTTCATGTAAAGCCACATTTTGCAAATTTGACTGCTACTTTACAGTCACACATTTATTCACTAATTGTACTGCTGCTGGTCTCCTCTTTGTTCATCTGTATCTCCCAACCCCGACTTTAGTTCAAGTTCAAGATACTCCCAATTCTTCTAATCAAGTCATGATTCAGAATATAGAGTCTGAAGTATAACTGTTGAGCCTTACTGTCTATATAAATAACTCAATGCTTGAGAGACCTTTCCCGTCTCTCAAGCATTTTCACTGGCACAGTCTCTCTACAAGCTTTATAATCAGAAGAAAGAGAAGCAGAGTCCCTTTCTGTTTGTTGGCTGACTTATTTTATCATATATACATTCTTTGTTATAAATATTTAAAAAATAATACAAATAGTATCAAATCCTTCTTGATTAACACACAATTAGCCAATTACCACATACATTTGAAAAATGTTTTTGTATTTTGTTTCTTGGCACTACAAGGCTAAAACTTTTCCTACGTGGCCCAGCTGGTAAAATTTATTTTTTAATACATTATATCCCGTCTCTCATTCAATTGAAATTTGTAATTTACTTTGTTAATTTTGATTCCCACATTTTAATATGGTTACCTTAATAAACAGTCAACAGAAAATTAAGTGCAATAATTTGCTGATCAAGTTAATCAGTAAAGAAAGTAAAAAGAATGCAAGATGAAAAAAATAAAAAAATATATTTTGAAAATGTCTCTCGTCCTATGCTATACTTATGCAAAAAGGGAAGAGGGAGTTTGCACAGATGAAATGCAAAAGGCAACTGTGGACAATACTGGTAGAACTGGAATTCACACAAACATATTAGGTGAAAAGGTTTAGTTGTCAAAATTATTATCGAATGGCCTTCAAGAAGCTGAACTGCTGTTAACTCCATGTTAGTATGGGTACAGTCATTCTTATCAAATAATTCCTCAGCACCCATCTTACAATCCCTCACTATTACATTACCCCAATGGCTCTCAAATGCAAAGTAAAGAAATGTGGACATCAAGTACACTCCTAGCACATGCTGCAAAGCAGCAGTTCCAGTTATTTATATAGACAGTAAGGCTCAACAGTTATACTTCAGACTCTATATTCTGAATCATGACAACATACTCATGGTTACTGTAGCAGCCTGACTGAACCTGTTCATATTAGAACCAACTTAGATCATGTATGGGTTTTATGGGGACAGTAAATGTTTGATAACACTTTGAAGATCTATTTTTTCTCTTTTTTGGCTCCCAAACTTTCCTTGACCATCTAGCATTCCCCCAACTAGTCTTGCCGATCCATTCATTTAAAAGCCAGAACCCCTCTGTTCATTCATTACTCTTGAAGGTGAAAGATGAGTACTGGGGAAAGCCACTACTGTAGCTTTTTTTGTGTGTTTGTTTTTTCTAACCCCCTCCCCCATGGCTGTGACATCCATATTTGCACTGCTACATGGTTAAAACAACCTTGAGCATCATGGTCCGTCCACGTGGACTAAACTATATCCCTGCCTCTTGAGGTGGCTCAGGTGACATCAGCTGTCTAGCAAATTAACTGAATTTGGGTTGTCTGGGACACAGTCAATGCTTTATCCAGAAGTCCCTCCGTTCTGTCTTGTAAGAGTGAGTCTTAACGCTAAAAAACATTTTAATGGATTTATCAGATTCTTGAGCCCCAAACTTTCAATGAATATAAAGGATATGACAGTCAAGATCAGGGTTACACAGTATTCAACCCCTATTCGCAGCCAATCAAATCAGGGATACCAGCAAAGACTGGCTACATTTTCCTTTGCATTATAACTTGAACTATTTGCCAAAGTATTCAACAAATTATACAAGGATATTCTACATGAGGGAAGACAAGTAAAACTATCTATGGATGATCTGTTAATATACTAAGTATAACACAAGTACTGAATCAAGCAGACACAAAAGAATGTTTCATACTTATCAAATAATATACAAAACTCAGTGCATACCAAAATTATAAATGTCTGATCTTCCAAAATGGCTGCACACTAACAGCTTAATTTCAGCTCTCCCAGTATGAAAGCAGAAATTCAGGAAAGAGAGCCAGTGAACTTGTCTGTTTTGGTAAATTTCAGTAACTGACTAGTAAACTGCACTGCCTGGATGCCTGCAAAAAAGAAACAAAATCAATCACAAAGGGTGAGGAGAAAACACTGACTGGGAAGAATTCTGCAGCTATTCAGCAAAATGCAGTGCAAGCTTCACTCTGGTGCAAGATGCAACTTCCAGTAACCTAGAACAATAAATAAGTCAAACACACTCAGAGCTGATTAGAATAAATAAAACGCTGAAGGAAGAGATCAACTCTAATTACAGAAGTCTGAATAAATGGAAGAATCTTTAAACAGATATTCAGATGAAGTGATACAACTGCAAAAATCAGAAGTCGAAATGAAGAAAAGGCTGGCTGAATTTGAGACTGCTCAAGAAGAGATGCTTCAAAAATAACAGAGTTAGAGGATAGAGCACATAGGAAAACCCTGAAATTTTCTGCTGTTCCACAGAAGATGGAAGAACAGACTATTAATTTTATGACAGCACAAAATAAGCAACGGGACTGGTATTCCACAGCAGGAGTTAATTGAAAGGGCACATTGTGTGTATGCTCCAAACCTGGCCATGGGAAAGCAACCTAGACTTTTAATAGTAAAGCTTCAATTCCAACAGCAGAAATAGTTGATTTTGACAAAACTGTGGCAGAAGGACAGTACTAAAGTGGGAGACTGTGTGTTTGTAGAAAATGATTACTCAATATCCACCAGGAAGAAAATTAAATGTATTCCACTAATCAGAGAACATCAGGAAGCAGGCATGAGATTTAAAAGCTGCTGTATCCATCCATTTTCAAAATACTCTATCCTGGAGGGTTAAGGCAATATTTTGATGCAGGACATGCTAAGGAGGAAATCCTAAAGTTTGTCCAACAAAAAGCAAGCTATGAAACAAAAGATTCTGTTTCTTGTTCTTGTGGTGACAGAGCCCATAGAGAGACCATCAGTGAAACCTTTTCATTTCAAATATTTCAAAGGAAAATGCTTGAGACAAAAAAAAAGCACAAGAGTTGATTACAAGAACAGGAAGTGTGTTGGAAATGAAGAGGAGACTGGATTTGGGAGATGAAGATCAAAAGGAAGAAAACCAGCAACTCAGAAAATGACAAATGTGGGATTACAGAGCATTAATTATATGTGAAATATGACAGAACAAGAAAACCTGGAAATACTGAACTTTTTGATTCTGTTAGACTTGTAAGGGACACCAATGCATATGCCCTACTTCAAGTCATTAATGCTTGGAAAAACATTTAGAAGACGAGAAGAGGAAGGAAACATTTAAGTAAACAAAATTTTGCTCTCAACAGTAGTATTTTTATAATGCATGACAATCTACATGCCAAAAAGTAAAGCTTTCTCAGATATTTTTGAGTGTAACACAGATACTAAAGTAGACAGATGTCCCTGTTTTTTTTTTTTTTTTTTACTATCTTTCTTTCTCTCTTTTCACTTTTAAGAAATGCAATGTAAAAAAAAAAATGTCTGGTCAAAAGAACATGATACAAAAAAAAAATTATGTGTTTTTTCTTACTCATGGATAGAAGAATGACTGGATTAAAGCCTCTGGCTTGATCTAGAATCAAGTTTTAAGGGGAAGCAAATAAAAAAAAAAAAAAAAAAGGAACACTGAATATAGTAAAAGTTTTCCGCTAGGAAATGCATAAGGGCTAGCAGAAACAACTGGGCAACTGTGCATCTGGTTCTTATGTCTCCATGAAGACAATCTACAGAGCAAACAAAAACAGAATGCTTCTTTCTTTCAATTGCTAGGAGATGATGTTTCCTGAAAGCATTAGTGTTTTCCCAATCTGAGGAGAGGAATAACAATAAGGCAAAAAACTGCACTTAGAAGCACAGCCTGTACCATATGCCTTAGCATTAATAACCTTCCTCAAAGGTTAATCCAAGTCTATGCCTGTCACTTTGGGACAATTGCTCCTTACTGGATGTTTAAACTCTAATATTTGAAGATGTACATAGTTGTGCGTGCTAGTATTAAGTTAATACATTTTATTGGTGTTCTGTGGGTGGTTTTTTTTTGTTTCAGGGAGTTTACTAAAACAAAATGTTTTGTAAGATGTGACATAGGTTCAAATGAATATGAAAACAAACAACTGTATAAAAGATCAACCTGCCAAACATTAGTGCATGCATGGAGAAAAAAGCTGGAACTAGACTAAATGAAACTCAGGTAGTGGCCAATCGGCACTCGTGCGAACTGCTTCTGCCTCGGCTCCACGGCAAGAAAGACTGATGTAATAGTGTCGGCTGCCTTCCTTTATACCACTGACTACCTGATGTCAATCTTCAAGCAGCAGAACCGATGCAGAAATACTAAGTCTCTGGTATTCAGGCCGGCCGAGGGCTACCCTGGCAGGGATAACCCAAATGTGATGACTGCAACAGTGAAACACGAAAAACATCAGATGGGAATAACGATTTCTTAATGTAATAACTTTCTGTATTATCTTTAAATGTACAGGGTCTCAAAGATGCATACAGAAAAGATAGCAGTAGTGATCTACATTAAAAATGTAGAGTGCAAATAGTTATGCTACACGAAACATTTGCAAAGAACTGAGCATGTGAATTTGATAGGTTTTCAGGATGGTTATTCAGCAGAATATCTAAGACAAAAGGAAAACAGGAGTACTAATAAAATGCAAGAAGAGCTCCAATAGTGATGGAAGAGGATAAAAAAGATAATAATGTAATATCTCACAAAAAGAACCACAGGCCTAAAGCAGATGCCCTATGCTGACAGTCTAAAAAGACTTCAGCTATACTCTTTCGTATATCGCCTACTCAGAGGCAATCTCTACTTAACATACAAGGCCATGTCAAACCCAGTGCTGGTGGACATGCTATACTTAAAGAAATCCCAATCCATCAAGGCCACATGCTCCAGGGATCTAAATCAGGTCATCACAATGAACAAAACATGCTGGAGGGATAGGTCCCTGACTCAGAGACTCCCCATACTCTGGAACAGACTGCCCATACATGTCAAGCTGAGCACCTCTTTGGCCCTCTTCAAAAGGAACCTTGATGATTGGAAAGGAGATAGGAAATTCACCCCGGAGATCATGTCAGTCGCCCTGCTAGACAGGGGACCAGGGAAGTAAATATTCTGGGAAGAAATAGCCAGGGAATTGTTATGGCTAGGATTGTATACGCCCTACGGTTGATAGCTTAGTACCAACCTATGAACCTATGTTATACTTGTAGTACTACAGGGCTACTGGCAAGAGAAGGATTACACTGGCATGTACTTATGAAACTGCTAGAATGGAGCTTAAGAAATTTTTGGAAGAGATCAGCTTTCAGCAGGGAATATTACTTACAGATGGGGACTGGAATTTGATTTACAGCAGTGAGGATGTATCTGGGGGGCCCAGAAGGAAAAAAATGCAACAAGAGAGGGTAGGTCTTTGAAGAAGTTTATGAAAACATTTGGCATGGAAGATGTGAATTCAGTTGTAGGAGTTTGGAGTGAATTTACGTATTCTCAAAGATACAAAAACTGGGCTACGCTAGACAGAAAGTACAGTTGTGTACACTTACCAAAAATGCAGATGTTCGAGTGTATTCACTGTTGCAGTCATTACATTTGGGTAATCTGCTTGCAGGTTGCCCTCAGTCGGCCTGATTAACAAAGTCTTGGGTCCTGTGTCGGTTGCTGTCCCTTCTTCCATAACGTCAGGTCATCAGGGGTAGAAAACTTGCAGTAGACACCATTACATCAGGTTTTCTTGCCCCACATGTCAGGTGCCCCCCAAATGGGGAGCAAAATATATCAAAGTAATTAAAAACACAAATATATACCTCCAAACAAAAGCAAATACACCAAAAATTCTTTTAAGCATAGTAAAAGAAAGTAGAGGTATAGTAAGAGAAAAACAGGGGGCTGGAGGGAGGGTAACCAGGACTGCAACAGTGAATACACTCTAACATCTACATTTATGGTAAGTGTATACAACTATACTATGTTCTTCGTGTTTCACTGTTGCAGTCATTACAGCTATGGTTGGGAGGATGGATTTATACCGCATTAGGACCAGCTATAAGACCCTGGAAAACAGCAGTGGCAAAGCCAGCTCTGGATTTAGAGAAAATTGTTAAGTGATAATGCTTGGTGAAAGTATCAACTGAACTCCAAGGAGCAGCTTCTAGAATATCCCTGGTAAGCCCTGGTGGAATGAGATCTGATCCCCTGGGGGATAGGTTTTCCATGGTGCTTATAGCAGAAATGAATACAATGGCTTATTCATTTAGAAATGGTTTGTTTTGAAATAGCCTTCCCCTCTGCCCCTGCAGCAAATGCTACCAGCAGTTGTTCAGATTTTCTTTGAGATTTAGTCCTGTCCAAGAAAACCTAAGTTGTCTATGTACATCCAATGAATGCAGAATCCGCTCCCCCTTGTTCTGTGGATTGGGAAAGAAAGTTGGCAAATGAATGGACTGATTAAGAGCCACACTGGATACCACCTTGGGCATGAAGGATGGATTGGTACTGAGTGACACCCTGTCTGCTTGAAAGACGATGAAAGCTCCACTGCCATAAGGGCCTGTAATTCAGATATCCTTCTAGCTGAAGTGATTGCTAAAAGGAAAGCTATTTTCCAGGAAATAAATTTTAAGTCTGCAGTAGCAGCTGGCTTGAAAGGAGGTAGAGTTAGTTTCTCCAATACAAAGTTAAGGTCCCAGGCAGGGGTTGAAGCTCTCCTGGGTGGTCTCAAGTTTCTGGCCCCACTGAGATACTGCTTTAGCAGAGGATGAGAGAAGGGCGGGGGGGTTCTGTATTGTAATGAGCTGAGGCATGGATTTTTATGGAGGAAAAAGACAGGCTCGTGAAGCATCTCAGTTAAATATTGCAAAATCTGAGGTAAAAATTGGGCGCTGCTGTGCTCATCCCTTGAGATTGATTCTAGGCACAGAATCTTTTCCATTTGTCAGCATAAGATTTTCTAGTACTAGGTCTTCTCGCCTCCAAAAAAAGACAGCCATCACAAGTTTGCTGAGGGATGCTAAGGGGGGATTTAAATGATTAGCCAAGCTGCAAGATTCAATGTTTGGAGCTGAGTGTGCATAATTTGGTTCTCCTGCTGAGAGAGTAAGGAAGGTGTCTGAGGCAGGTGCCATGGAGAAATTTGTGGCACTGCGCAGGAGTGGGTACCAGTGTTGGCGAGGCCAGTCTGGAGCAATTAGAATCATTTTTGGTTTGTCCTGCTTTTAGTAGAACTTTGGAGAGCAGAGGCAGAGGGGGAAAGGCATAGACTGACAGGTTTGTCCAGCTGAAGGACAGAGCATCCACTTTCCAGGCTTTTTTGTGAGGAGTTCTTGTGCAAAATTTGTCCAACTGGTAGTTCTGGGGTGAGGCAAAAAAGATCTATATCTGGGCTCCCCCATTTGCATGTCAACATGTTGAAAAATCCATGGCTCAAGTTTCCATTCATGTGGATCCATGAGATTTCTGCTTAGTTCGTCTGCCAGAATATTCAGTTTTCCTGGCAGAAATTGAGCTGGTAGCTGTACTTGGTAGCTCAAGGCCGTGTTCCACAATGCCATGGCTAGTCTGCTGAGAGGGTAGGAATGTGTACCCCCCCTGCTTGTTTATGTACCACATAACCGTGGTGTTGTCCGTCTTTACCATTAATTGTCCTGGATGAAGGTAGTCCTTGAAGGCTGTCAGTGCATTCTGTACAGCTAGCATTACTTTTTGACTGACATTTGGGCTCCATTTGCCCTGAATGCACTTTCCTGCCAGATGAGCCCCCCATGCATAGTCTGATGCGTCTGTAGTTAGGGTTTGGGCAGCAGGGGGTGGTGTGAATGGCAGTCCCTTGTTTTGGTGGCAGGCCTCTGCCCACCATAGGAAGTCTAGGCGCAGGGCAAGTTATGATAGGAATCATTGTTTCCAGGCTGTGACAATGTTGACTCCATAAACTTTTTAAGTACCACTGAAGTTTCCTCATATGCAGTCTTGCATATGGAATTAGAAGAATGCAGGAGGCCATGAACCCCAAGGCTTGCAGTATTTGTCTTGCAGATAGCAGGGTTTTTGTGGCCACCTGTTTGAAATAAGTCACCAAATGAATTTGCTTTTCTGGCGTAAGGAAAGCAGTCTGGGCAGTTGTATTCAAGCTTGCACCCAGGAATGTAATTTTTTGAGAGGGTACCAGTTGTGATTTATTTTCGTTTATGGTGTACCCTAGACAAGTTAGAACTCTTTTTACAAATACCAGATGTTTTAGAAGAATTGGCCTGGTTTTCTGCCCGAATTAGACAACCGTCCAGGTATGGATATATTTGAATATTTCTTTGCCTGCAAAATGCAATTACTGGAGCCAGGCACTTTGTGAATACCCTGGGTGCAGTAGACAAGCCAAAGGGCAGTGCAGAGAACTGATAATGCAAGTAGCCTGCTTTGAAGCGGAGGTATCTTCTGCAAGATTCCCTGATTGGGATATGCAGGTAAGCATCTTTTAAATCTACAGTTGCCAACCAGGCATCCTTGCCTAGCATAGGAAGTAACTGGTGAAGAGTCAGCATCATGAGTTTTGGAATGTCCAGAAAGGTGCTTAGAGTAGACAGGTCCAAAATTGGATGCCATGATTTGTCTTTTCTGGGTACCAGGAAAAGTCTGGAATAGAAACCTTGTCCCTTTTCCTCTTCTGGTACTAGCTGAATAGCCCCCATGTTTAGGAGGGAAAGTACTTGTTTCTGAGCCTCTGCCCACTCATTTGGGGGCAGGTCTGGCCACCCGTTTGGAGTTGGCAATGTGTGGAAATTAAATCTGTATCCCTGGGACACTATATTTAAAACCCATTTGTCCTGGGTTATAAGTTGCCAGTTTTTTGCATGAAGAGCCAGTTTTCCCCTAAAGGGGTGGCTGAGATGTAAGTGCTTGATAATCTTAAAGGAAAATCATTGAGACTGTTTACCATAAGGTGGTGTCTTGTTATTTCCAGATTTGGAAGTGGAAACACCCCATTGCTTAGTTCTGAAAGTCCCTTGGGATTGAAACCTGGTGCTTTTGGAGCGCCTGGGTTTGGCTTGAGTGGCTCTGGAAGGAGCTGGAAAGGAGCAGTTCTTAGTAAGCCAGTGCCTACTAAATATCTTGGAGGTTGAACTTGCAAGAAATCTTTCACAGTTTGCATAGATTTAGCTTTATCTTCCATTTTTTTTAGAACTTCTTCAGCCTTACTGCCAGACAGTCCTGCTGCAAAGGAGCATCCAGCAGTTTTGCTTTAACATGATCAGGCAGAGATTGCTCCTTAAGCCAAGTATGCCTTCTAAGCACAGACCTAGTAACAGCAGCCCTGCAAGAGGCCACTACAGAATCAAAACCACATTGCAAAGTATGTTTTCCAACTTGTTCAGCTGAATGCAATAAATCCTGTAAATCTTTACTTTCCATACAGTCAGAAATCAACATAATTTTCTGTTTAAGCAGCCCCATGATATGCTGTTGATATTTTAGCATATGGAATTGACAGCTTAAAGCCCTGATTGCCAAGGTTGCAGAAGTATAAACCTTTTTACCCCATCTATCCAGCGCCCTGGAGTCTCTATCAGAAGGGGTAGGATTTTTATCAGTAGAACCCTTAATGCCCTTGGGCCCCTGAGAAATGGTTTCAGGGTCCGCAACAGGGTTTTTGAAAAGGAATTTGGGGGACTCGGGAACCCTGTAGTATCACTCTGGTTTACTAGGGGCCAGAGACAGGGAATCAGGGGCCATGCTGGATTCCGAAAACACATCAACATTGTCTAGTACAGGAGGTACAGCCAAAGGCCTGTGCTGAGGAAGAAGAAGGAAATCAATAATCCTCTTTTTGGATTCAGAAAAATCTTGACTTTCCCAGTGGAAATGCTCCCTTAAGGTATGTAAAGTTTCTCCAAAAGAAAAATCCTCAGGGGGAGAGGCAGAGGGAATGGAATCCTCTGCATCAGAGTCCTCATAAGTAGGTATGGACAAATCCAGGTCATTAGAAGAGTCAGAAGAAATAGAATCCTGTTCTGAAGATTCATAGTCAAGTTCAGGCCTCTTAGAAGGGGGGGGGGGGTTTGACTACCCCTGATTAGAGTAATTAAATCTTCAGCCATTTTGATCATTTGTTTTTTAGGCATAGGGGCCTGAACATGTGGCCTGGGTGTCGTTGTTTTAGACAGATTGAAATTTAGGCCTTAGTATTGAAGGTGGAGTCTGTTTAATATGCAAATCTGTAGGCCTGAATACACCCTCAGAAGCCGGTGCCTGCACAGCGGCTCTGGACCCATCCAAGGTAGAGACATCCGCGGGTTCCTTAGGTGAAGCATTTCGTGGCATTCCGGTCTCCGAATGGGTCTCAGTAGAGGCCTGCGAATCAGAAGTAGCGGGTATCAGGGGCTGCGAAAGCGCCTCACTGAGTACAGGCGAACTGGTGACTAGCTTAGGAGAAGCGTCTTTTTCTTTGCGTTTTTTCGGTATTCCGGTAGTCGGACGGCTAACCAACGTAATTTCTGGATAATTAAACCGAGAACCAAAATATTTAGAAGCAAAAATGTACAGACTGATAGTGCGCTGATTAAGTAAAGCACAAAACTGACAGCAAGGCACATTGTGGTCAGGGCCTAGGTAAGGGGTACAAATGAAAATCCTTATGAGGTATTTGCTTCTGCAATTATTAACTTTTACTGACACCGGTAAGGAGCAAGAAAAAGTTTCCCCAACGGGGTACTTAGCTTTTAGTTGAAGACTTCAGTTCTGAAACTCGAAAACGATAATTTCAGGAGTCGGCCGACCGGCACTTGCGAACTGCTTCTGCTTCGGGTACCGCACGGCAGGAAAGACTGATGTAATGGTGTCGGCTGCATGTTTTATACCCCTGACAACCTGACATCATGGAAGAAGGCACAGCAACCGACACCGACCGGCACTTGCGAACTGCTTCTGCTTCGGGCACCGCGCGGCAAGAAAGACTGAAGAAAATGGCGTTGGATGCATCTTATATACTCCTGACACACTGACATCAGGGAAGAAGCGACAGCAACCAACGCCGGACCAAGACTTTGGAACTCGGGCAGACTGCGGGACCGCCTGATGGCAGGATAACCCAAGAGTGATGACTGCAGCAGTGTAACATGATGAACATCACAAAGAACATCTTGCATTTCACAGGAACATGTATATTAGTTGAAAGTTTTGATACTCATCCAATAACTATTTTACATCTTGCACAAATAATAACTAAAACAAAAATGCAGGTTAATGAAATAAAAATAAGACACTGGTGCTTTCCCACCTATCTGTTGAAAAGAGAGGAATTTAAGGAGTGGATATTGGAAATTATTCAGGAACGATTAGAGAAGATAGAAATTTCTTCTGAAAATATAGCAAGGGAGTGGGATAAAATTAAAGTGGAGTTTAAAAATAGGATGGAAATAAAAGTGAGAGAGACATGGTTAAGAAGCAACAAGAGTTATTTAGAGGGACTAACAAAGGACAATGATTGCAGAATAGGGACAATCTTACAGAACAAGCGGAGGAGGAACTGCAGAATGCTAAACAGAAAATAAGGGATTACCCTCAACAATATACATTAATTTAGAAAGATTGCTGTTAAGCAACAGCTTTTTGATAAAAACTCAAGAGCACAAAAACTTTTAGCACATCAACACAGGCAACAGAAATTAGAAAGGACTGTCGCTAATTAACAAGCAAGATAACAAGAGATCCTGTAGAGGTACTGGCAATATTTCGGAAATTTTATGAAAAGCTGAAAAAGCAGGGATATATGGAAAGCAAGAAAAGATACAAATGGAAAGTTTTATGGAAGAATTAAATATGCCAATGCTAGAGGTAGAGGAGGCTTAATTGCTAACAGTATTGGAGGAGGGGAGATAGAAATGGTGATGTATAACCAATCTACAGAAAAGTCCCCAGGAACAGATGTGATTCCTGTGGAAGTTTGGAAGCTAGAAGAGAAAAACAGATAAAGATCTGGAAGGTTTTAACAGTATTAAGAGGAGTAGAAACACCAACATCCTGGAAGAAAGCATGGTGGCTGTAATACCAAAAGACAACATATAATAGGAAAAGATAACATATAATAGGAGGAGCGCTATACCTTTAACAATATTTAAATGTTTTAAAGTTTTGGCGCCAAAATTTAAATCAAATTGTTTGTGCTGGTTTTATGTGTTCTGATGAAGTCTGTAATCGGCAGATGAAAGCGCTTAACACTTGTGATTTTTAACTTAGTGGATGTCAGTGTTTCGTGGTGTTTCGTTGTCCATCGTGAAATAAAAGGATTTGCTGTGATAGCTGCGTTTACCTTCATTGCCTTCTCTCTGCCTATTGTCGGGAATCTGTGTGAGTTTTGCTTTCTACTTTGGTGAACTTCTTTAGTGGCTAACCTGACATGGCTGGGATTGGTGAGGATACGCAGCAAGGCTCAAACAGCGAGGAACTGAAATTGTTAAGAGCGGAAGTTAACGGCTTACATACGGAAATGAAAAAACTAATGGATATGTTTTACAGTCTTATGGAGGTAACCAAACCATCGACGGTTACAGAGTGCATGTCTTCAGCCAAAGCTTCACCGGGGAAGCACTGCTGTTCTAAGAAAGAAATAGTGCTTGTCACAGACATTAGTATGGAGAATGACATACCGAATGGACAAATGTGTGTAGATGCTAGTGCATCGGGTACTAGACATGGGTCGTTGGAAGTAATACAGACTGACGATAAATTTGTTATTTCACCTGAAAAGGACTTTGCGTTTGACTTTAGTATGTTTCACAATCGGTTGGATACAGAGAGCCAAGGGGCTAAACCAAAAACAAATCCACCGTTAAAAACATATTCTACTGTTGGTAGAAAGGACTCTCATATTTCAAAAGGTACTGTTAAAAATAAATTTCATAGTCCTAATAAGGACGTGATGTTCAAACAAGGCATTGAATATAAAAGTACTAAAAGCAATGCAGTTTATTCTGAGAATGATGCTATTAATCAATTTTTAAGGAATGATTATGACTTTGATAATGTATATCAGGTGCCACATACACAAGTGGGTCATGGGCACAAGAATACTATTAAGGAAATGATTTACAATTTAGGTCATAAACTGTCACATATTAAGAATCTTAAAGTGGATAATGCATACTTAACCAAATGTATTAATATTCAAGTGGTTCCGAAAGGACTAAGGTTTTTTAAACTTCCTATGGGTTTAATTTATAGCAAACAAGTTAAATATGAATTCAATAATCTTTTTGATGAATTTGGATATAAATATATGAAATTATTGATGAAATATAACTATGAAAAATTATCTACTTTAATTAATGAAGCTGAAACTATCAATGAAAGTATAGTCAAACATCGTGATTTTGATACATGGAAGGAATTGTACTACAAACAGTTTCATTCAGCAGATAAACAAGCACACAGTGTTCACACTAGGAAGAATGGGAAGTTAGATCGGGATGTTGTAGCCTATCAGCTTCAGAAAGCTTATATATGGCCACAAGAAAAAAAGTATACACCAACAGATAGAAGATATAGTGAGAGAGAAATAAGAGAACACAAAGAAAATTTTCAAGGAGGCAGATTCCACCCCAGTTACAAGAAAAATGTCAACAACTACAACAGGGGGAACAAGAAGTTTTAGTGGAACATATAGACAAAGGTGTACCCACACATACAGAGGAAGAAACTACTGAAAAGATTAGTATTCATAATGAAATAGATGACATTTCATCCTCATTCAAAGAATATACTACCTTAGAACACAAACATATGAGCACATACAATGGGTTTCATGTATACAATTACTCAGAATTAATCATTAAGGATGAATTTTACCATTTACTAGCTAAAGGTATGAAATTCATACCCAATACCAGATTTAACCTAGTGGATACCATCAAAGAAATCAAACTATTTTGTAGGAGATTTAACCTAGCCTTACAATTTAATGGAGCAGATGATGAAAGAGAGTATGTAGGGACAGAACTAAAGAAAAAAAGTAACTACATGCCTATAAGTAATCCCATAGTTAATAACTACGAAAAAATGGTATGTAAGGATATTTACTGGTACAACAAAGAATATAACAGAAACAAACATTGTTCTAGTACTACTGAAGACAATTTAACCATAGGTGAAAGAGATTGTTTGAATGAATTAATAAACAACCGAGATATTCGAATAATGAAACCCGATAAAGGGGGTGGGGTGATGGTCTTTTCCAACAATGCATATAAGGCTCAAATACATAACATATTACATGAATCTGGGAATTACGAGGTGGTATCTATGAATCAAATACAGATAGGCTATAGAAGAATAGACTTAACAATTGAAGAATATCTTTTGGATAACAGGATAACAAAGGAGGTGTATGATTTTATTCGGATAGAATACCCTATCATGGCACATATTGTGGGTATTCCCACAATTCATAAATCAATTACAAACCCACCCTTTAGACCTATTATATTGGGGTCACATTCTAAAACTTTTAATATAGGTTATACTATTGATAAATGGGTTAAACACATTTATGACCACATACCACATCTTATCAAAGATTCGTGGGATTTTTTGGTTAAACTAACCCCTACTTTATGGAAGGAAGAATATATTTTTATTACAGTTGATGTATGTGATCTATTTTCAAGTATACCAAAGGAGGAGGGCTTGGAGTTTTTTAGTAACAGCCTAAGAAGTTTTTCTGCATTAAGCTGGGATAAAATAGTTCTTATACTTGATATGATGACATTGGTTCTGGATCACAATTACATCTCTTTTGAGGGGGAATCATTCAAACAAAATAAAGGGGTAGCTATGGGTGCGTCATGCGCACCCATATTTGCCAATTTAGTTATGCTGGACTGGGAGAGCAAATGTGTATTTGGTAGTGAACATTATTCAAATATTGCATTTTATGCAAGATTTTTAGATGATATTTTTATTTTATGGAAAGGTTCAAATGATGATATTTACAAATTTATAGACTACATTAATGATACCACCAATTTCTTAAAATTTACTTTTACTACTAGTGATAGAGGTATAGCCTACTTGGATACATATATTTATAAAGTTGCAGGTGGATATGCCTCAAAGGTACATAGGAAGAGCACTTTTTCAAACGACTATGTATATTACACTAGCAATCATCCCCGTCATATATTCAAGAATATAGTGAAAGGGCAGTGTATTAGGGGAGCTAGAATGTCTTCAACAAAATCTGAGATGGAAAATGAAATGCAGTTTATATTTAATTTATTTATTGATAGAGGCTATCCCAAAAGGTAGCTAGATGACACAATTAAATATGTTATTTCACAATGGGATCTTAAATATATCCCCTTACTTGGTAAGCAAACCATTATCAATAATAATAAAGCCTCAACTGGGTTTAAAGCGGGAAGAGTTTGTGTATTAACTTACACTCCATATGTAAACTGTATTAAAGACATAATAACTAGACATTGGGATATAGTGTCAGTTTCAGATTTATGTAGAGATAAATTGGGACAGTTCCCGAGGGTAGTTTACAAGACAGCACCCAATTTAAAGAGGTTGTTAGAGAAAGTGGGCAGTCAAGAATGTAAAAATAAAAGGAAAGATGAGAGGGTAGGTACTAAGAGATGTGGGAGATGTAGACAATGTAAGTACATAAATTATCAATCTTACATAGTATTAGGAGATGTAAATCATACAAGAATAAGAAGTAGGGGTGGTAACTGTAACACAAAACAGGTAGTATATCTTGCTAAATGCAAAGTATGTTCAGCATTCTATATAGGCAAAACAGAGAGACAATTGAGAAAGCGTATATATGAACATTATTATAAGATACAAACTAAAGACCTCAAAAATGCACTATATAGACATATTAGTGAAGTAGGTGAGCAGCATACTTTTTTGTTCTCTATAATTGATCAGGAACATTATCTACCTTTTGGTGGTGATTGGGAAACAAGATTAGCATGTAGGGAAAGTAAATGGCAAATACTAGTAGATGCTACCAGAAGTCCAGGAATTAATGATTTTATAAGTATAAAACCTTTTCTTAATATGTAATGGAAAAATTTAGTTCACAATATATTTTATATAAAATTTTTAAATATATTTTTTAAACATATATTTTTTAGATATGACAATTTATACATTAGTAAGATTATTATACAAGTTATTTAGTTCTTATGGATTTTAGGACTATGTTATATCACATTCACATATTATATTTATTCTTATGAATTTTAAGGTTTTTTAGAATTGTTTATGAATTATGGTGATACAATCTTTCACTAGGTTGCTTTATTATTCAGTAGGGTATAGTTTGTAGTTGCGTTTTATACAGTGAAGTTGAAATAACATATAATAGGAGGAGCGCTATACCTTTAACAATATTTAAATGTTTTAAAGTTTTGGCGCCAAAATTTGTTTAAATCAAATTGTTTGTGCTGGTTTTATGTGTTCTGAAGTCTGTAATCGGCAGATGAAAGCGCTTAACACTTGTGATTTTTAACTTAGTGGATGTCAGTGTTTCGTGGTGTTTCGTTGTCCATCGTGAAATAAAAGGATTTGCTGTGACAGCTGCGTTTACCTTCATTGCCTTTTCTCTGCCTATTGTCGGGAATTTGTGTGAGTTTTGCCATCCAAGGTATAGACATCCGCGGGTTCCTTAGGTGAAGCATTTCATGGCATACTGGACTCCGAATGGGTCTCAGTAGAGGCCTGCGAATCAGAAGTAGCGGGTATCAGGGGCTGTGAAAGCGCCTCACTGAGTACAGGCGAACTGGTGACTAGCTTAGGAGAAGCGTCTTTTTCTTTGCGTTTTTTCAGTATTCCGGTAGTCGGACGGCTAACCAACGTCATTTCTGGATAATTAAACCGAGAACCAAAATATTTAGAAGCAAAAATGTACAGACTGATAGTGCGCTGATTAAATAAAGCACAAAACTGACAGCAAGGTACGTTGTGGTCAGGGCCTACGCAAGGAGTACAAATGAAAATCCTTATGAAGTATTTGCTTCTGCAATTATTAACTTTTACTGACACCGGTAAGGAGCAAGAAAAAGTTTCCCCAACGGGGTACTTAGCTTTTAGTTGAAGACTTCGGTTCTGAAACTTGAAAACGATAATTTCAGGAGTCGGCCGACCGGCACTTGCGAACTGCTTCTGCTTCGGGTACCGCGCGGCAGGAAAGACGGATGTAATGGTGTCGGCTGCATGTTTTATACCCCTGACAACCTGACATCATGGAAGAAGGCACAGCAACCGACACCAACCGTCACTTGCAAACTGCTTCTGCTTCGGGCACCGCGCGGCAAGAAAGACTGAAGAAAATGGCGTCGGATGCATCTTATATACTCCTGACACACTGACATCAGGGAAGAAGCGACAGCAACCAACGCCGGACCAAGACTTTGGAACTCGGGCAGACTGCGGGACCGCCTGATGGCAGGATAACCCAAGAATGATGACTGCAGCAGTGTAACATGATGAACATCACAAAGAACATCTTGCATTTCACAGGAACATGTATATTAGTTGAAAGTTTTGATACTCATCCAATAACTATTTTACATCTTGCACCAATAATAACAAAAAAATGCAGGTTAATGAAATAAAAATAAGACACTGGTGCTTTCCCACCTATCTGTTGAAAAGAGAGGAATTTAAGGAGTGGATATTGGAAATTATTCAGGAACGATTAGAGAAGATAGAAATTTCTTCTGAAAATATAGCAAGGGAGTGGGATAAAATTAAAGTGGAGTTTAAAAATAGGATGGAAATAAAAGTGAGAGAGACATGGTTAAGAAGCAACAATAGTTATTTAGAGGGACTGACAAAGGACAATGATTGCAGAATAGGGACAATCTTACAGAACAAGAGGAGGAACTGCAGAATGCTAAACAGAAAATAAGGGATTACCCTCAACAATATACATTAATTTAGAAAGATTGCTGTTAAGCAACAGCTTTTTGATAAAAACTCAAGAGCACAAAAACTTTTAGCACATCAACACAGGCAACAGAAATTAGAAAGGACTGTTGCTAATTAACAAGCAAGATAACAAGAGATCCTGTAGAGGTACTGGAAATATTTCGGAAATTTTATGAAAAGCTGAAAAAGCAGGGAAATATGGAAAGCAAGAAAAGATACAAATGGAAAGTTTTATGGAAGAATTAAATATGCCAATGCTAGAGGTAGAAGAGGCTTAATTGCTAACAGTATTGGAGGAGGGGAGATAGAAATGGTGATGTATAACCAATCTACAGAAAAGTCCCCAGGAACAGATGTGATTCCTGTGGAAGTTTGGAAGCTAGGAGAGAAAAACGGATAAAGATCTGGAAGGTTTTAACAGTATTAAGAGGAGTAGAAACACCAACATCCTGGAAGAAAGCATGGTAGCTGTAATACCAAAAGAGGGTACAGAGCCATCAGATTCAGCTTCATATAGGCCTTTTTCAATTCAGAACCATGATTGTGAGGTGTTTATGTCTATAATGGCTATAAGAATGGCACATGTGATGACAAAATTGCTACATATGGATCAATGTCGTCTTGTGAAGGGGAAGTAAACATAACACCATTAATAGAACAATGATGATCCAGAGGGAAGCGAAATGTAAAACTACCAATACCACTGTTGGTGATGGGGGTTTTGGTGCAGACAAATCATTTGACACAGTAAGCTAGGATTTTATGAGCAGGCAAATGGAAGCATTTGCATTTTTTGTTAAAATTATAAGGTTGATTAGAGGGATTATGAGGAATCAGAGGCAAAAAAAAATAAACTGGGTGGGTTCCTCTCAGATAATCTCTGAACAGAGGAACCAGGCAGGGTATTTCTTTCCCCTTTGTTATTTGCATTATATTTAGAACCACTGGCAAAGAAAATAAGGGATGCAGAAATATAAGGATATAATTGGTATGATGGTCAAAAAGTTGGCTTTATTTGCAGATATTATTTTATACCTAAGAAATGCAGAGAAGGACATTTCAGTGTTGTGGAAGATTTTGAGACAGTTTAAAGTCTTTTCTAGAATACAAAGTTAATGAATCTAAAACAAAGGCAATAGCTGTAAACTATGTACCAACACTCAAATTGATTCAGCAATATCCGTACGTATGGGGACATGATACAACAAAGTACTTAGGAGTATGGATTAAAAAGGATTCTGTTGTGTTAGCTAAGGATATGTGGGAAGAAACTAAACAAAAGATAACAGAAAAACAGAAATTGAAAGTTCTGTTTTATGGATACAGATAGCAAGATGCAAGCAATTAAAATGGTTTAGCTCCTTTAGTTTTAATACATGGGTCGGGTATATTTTTTGTCAACCAGAGGAAAAGTTGTGGACAGCAATTAATAAAGAGCTGAAGGATTTTATCTGTGAGGGGAAGACAGCAAGAGTCAAGTGGGATAAGCTGATTCTTCCAATAGAACAAGGTGGTTTGGGATTACCTGATTTTCAAAGGGTATTTCAGAGCTACACAGTTAAGGCTGCTCCTTTACATAGCACAAGCAGGAAACTATAATTCAAAGTGGAAAGAGATGATGACAAAACAGGGGGAAGCTCAAGAAACAAGGAGGGACTGGAATTTTGGATACAGATCCTTAAGGCGAATAACAATAACCATACAGAATGTTATATTCATAAAGTAGCAGTAAGTATTCCAAGAACTAAGCCAACATGGCAATGGAGAAAGGAGATTCTGCCGATAGGGATGACTAAAATTAGGGATACAGACAATAGGCAAGAGTGGGCTGGAATATATTGGAGAAAGCTGGGAAAGGAATCAAGGTATTGGGAGCAAATACTTATAGGGAAAGGTAATAGAATGGGAAAAGGCCAAGAATTTATTTGGACTGCAAGCTAGAGATTGCCTTCCCTATCATAGGTTCATAGGTTCATAGGTTTATACTAGGCTATCTGCCCTAAGGCATTTATAAGCCTAGCCCAAATTATTGTGGCTTACGCCACCCCTTATATGAAAAAATACTGTGCCCATTAGTTTGTTGTGCCTCTGTCCAGCAGTGACCCAGAGATGATTCCCGGGGTAAACCTACGATCTCCCATCCACAGGTCTAGATTTCTCTTGAACAGAGTCAGCGAGGTGCTCTGCCTCACATGGACCGGGATTTTATTCCACAGCACAGGGAGTCTCTGAGTGATAAATCTATCCCTCCAGCACGTCCTATTTATATCCGTGCTAAGGTTTAAGTCGCTTGCTCTAGTGGTTTTGGTGGATTTGGATTTTTGAGGTGGAGCATGTCCATTAATTCGGGTTGGACATGGCCTTGTATGTCAGGCACATGTCACCTCTGAGCAGGCGGTATGCGACTGAATAGAGCTGGAGTTTCTTCAATCTGGCAGCATATGACAGATTTTGGAGTCCCTTTATCCTTTTGGTGAGGAACTTTGGGGTCTCTCCAATTGCTGCAGATGTCGGGTGAGATACATCCCGAATGGGGCATTGTACTCGATCATTGGTCTGATAAGTGAAGAGTACAGGGGAACAATGACCTCACTAGATCTGGATGTGAATCCCTTCATGATCAGGTGGGCAATGTAGAAGGTCTTTCTAACCACTTTAGCAATGTGAGTGTCAAAGAAAGGCCACTGTCAACCTGGGTCCCCAGGTCCCTGATAACCTCTTCTGTGCTTAGTGGATTGCCACCTATATGGTAGCTTGGGGTTACCTTGTTTTTCCCGAAGGGTATGACTATACATTTTTGGCGTTTAACTTCAGGCCATGGCTCTGGCACCAGCTATCTGTTTCCGTGAGTCCCTTCTGAAGGATATCAGTGTCCGATGCACTTTCCACTATGGCCCAGTTTGCAGTCATCTGCAAACTTTGTCAGCCAAAGTCCTCCCATGTTGGCCTGTACTTCTGAGAAGTAGATGCCAAACAATAGGGGCCAAGGACCGAGCCCTGTGGGACACCACTTGTGACCGGCTTGGAGTCTGACACAGCGCCAGCAACTCTAACCCTGTGGGTTCTGTCCTTAAGCCAGTTTGCAACCCATCTTGTGACATATGGGTTTACATTTAAGCTGGTAAGTTTTTCTACAATACCGAGTGGGGTATTGTGTGAAAAGCCTTGCAAGGTCAAGGTAGGCTGTATGGACTGCCTTTCCCTCATCAATGGCCTTGGTGACTATTTGAAGAAGTCGACCAAGTTCAAAAGGCATGATCTTCCCTTGACAAAGCCAAACTGGGTCGGGTCCAATGTCTGCAAGTCCCTATATCTTTGTTTATGAGCTCCATTATGATCCTCTCCATAGCTTTGCAGACTAGACTTGTTAAGCTTATGGGGCGTAATTACCAGGGTCCGTGAGGCGCCACCTTTGTGGAGTGGGACCACAGTTGCCGTCGCCACTCCTTGGGCACGTATCCTGTGGTAAGGCTGAGATTAAACAGCTGCCTTATGTGCGGGTTTAATTCCTCATTTAGCTCGTGTAGCACACAGCCGGGGACACCATCCGGTCCCATTGATGCTGTGTTTTTAGCTTTAGAGAGCAGCTTTCACCTGCGCATTTGAGATGTCCGGGAGGCTACACTCGGCTGGGATAGTTATCTCTCCTTTAGGGGAGAGGGGTGAAGTTTGCACTGAACCTGTCTGCCAGTATGTTGGCAATGTCTGTGGGTTCAGTGATTTTTGTATCATTTTGGACTAATTCTGAGCATATCTGTGAGTTTCCACCCAGGTTCCTAACATAGCTGAAAAGGCCTTATGATTGTCCTTTGAATCCATGGCAATTTTTCTCTCAAAATTGGCCTTAGTTGATTTTATGAGTGCTCGTATTTTTTTACTAATAATGATCAGGGGTGACTTCCCTTTTATGGATTTTGTTCTATCATGTAATAGCTTTCTCCTCTTATTATAAAGTTTGTTAATGGCTGGGGTCCACCAGACTGGACGTTTGCCCTTTGTGGAAAGAGTCTTGGTTTTATTTGGGATTGCCTGATCCATGCAGTCCTGGAGGTGTTCATAGAAGGCATTTGTAAGGGCTTCCGCAGCTTGGGTTGTGGTTTCCTCTGACTCAGGGGCCTTGAAGGATACCACACCAGTCTTGAGTAGTGTGAAGTTTGCTTTAGAGAAGTTCTTCACTATGGTCTTTTTGTTTGGGGTGGGGCGGGATGTGGATTTCCAGTGAGATTAGTTTATGATCAGATCTCACCAATGAGGGATATACTTCCGTGTGGAGCATTTTGTCCCCATGTTTGTGACAATGAGATCTAGTATATTTTCTCCTCTCGTGGGAACAGTGACTAGCTGTTCCATGGCATTTGAATTTATGAACTCCAGGAACCGTTGGGCTAGAAAGTTAGGGCTTGAGTAATGTTCCCAGTCTATATTCGGGTAGTTGAAGTCACCCAATATGATGGTGTTTGGAGATACATTTATACCCTCCAGTGTCTTCAGGAAGGCTGTGTGGGGTTCCTGAGTTTGAGAGGGTGGCCTGTAGCATGCTACAATTTGTAGAGCAGTTTTGCCTATTGTTAGTTGCACCTGGATGGTTTCGAAGCTTCATGCGTTGCCACCAACCTGGAGGTGTGAGTATCCTTTATGAATATGGATACACCCCTCCTTTTGTGGAGTGGTCCGGGTTTTGGGGCGGGCATGATATGAGGTAAAACCTAATAGTGCGGGGTGCTCTCAGGAGCCTTGAACCAGGTTTCAGTTACAGCACAGACATCGATGTTCTCCATACTGAGAAGGGCCTCGAGTGCGTGCATTTTGAGATTTAGACTTCTGGCATTGAGCAGCATTACCCTCAATTTCTTCCCATTTTTGTTTTCTAGGGTGGTAGGTTTAGAATTTGAGCCTTGCCTAAAAAGGCACTATGGGGGTGGCAAGAGCCTTAGCCAATATCCGGAATCCCAGGGTGACAGGTGCAAGCCGTCCCTTGGCAGCGTGGCTTGTCAAGCATGTCATCCCAGGCAGACAGACACTGGATCCCCTTTGAATGACACCAGACATTAAGCCAATTGTTAAAGCTGATCATCTTGTCTCTATATTGTGGCATCATTCTTGGTGAAGGAAGGATACTGCTCAGGGTTAGGGTCATACCTGCCTGGGCTACATAATCAGAGAGCTCCTCTATGTCTCTTTTCATGCAGTCCAGGGAGGTACGTCTCAGGTCGTTCACACCAGCATGGACAATGACTGTGTCATATTTGTACTTGCTGTGGAGTGACCCAGTGCTTGTGTTATGTGGCGGATTCTAGCGCCCGATAGGCAGCTTACTGTGACCCTCTCCTTGTTCAGCCTGGTGAGTGGGACGTCAGTGTGTCTGACTATGGAGTCACCTATGACAAGTATGTTTGGTGTTGTATTTGGCCTTAAGGGCTGTGACTGCTTTGCACACTGCTTTTGTGGTTTATGTGTTGCTTGTGGGGTGTCTTGAGGTAGCAGTTGTTTGGGTGTCTGCTTTGGAGGCCTCTGTTGTTTAGGTAAATTTTTACTCAGAGCCTCCAAGTATGTCTTTGTGTGTTTATGTGTTTGATTCAGTGGAGTGGTAGCATTATGTGAGGCTGGTTTTGTGGTGTGTGTAGTTGCCTTCTCCTCCTGTATGGTCTTGCCAGTCCTGAGTTGAGAGAGCTCAGCCTCCAGTTTGGCTAAATAGCTGCATCTCTCGCAAGTATTTGTGTTATGTGGGAGGAGGAGAGGGTTGTCTGTGTACATGAGGCAGTTATAACATTGCCTCAAGATTCCCAGATTCACCAGCTGGACCGGAGAGGAGATTGACAACTGACCTTTGGACATGCTAGAATAATATTGGGAAATCCTTAATTGAAAACAAGGGCCAGTGGGGAGTGAGGGTGTAGTGCTTTTAATTTTTAGTGCTGACTTATATAATTGCTTTAGTGAGCAAGTGCCAGGTAACTTGAGTGCAATGTGATACAAGTAACTAAATGCAAAAACGACAAACAGTAACTTTCTTTCAAGTGAAACAAGGAAATAAGTACAGTAAGCAATGCAGATATCACTAGTGATCCACAGAAGCTGAGAAGTTGCGTATTAGGTGAATTAGCTTCCAGGGAAATAAGCAAACAAACAACAAGTATATAAACAAAGCTAGATTCAGTAGGCCTGGATCTAGTCTATGCTAGAGCAAACAAGGTGAACCAATTTCAGTAAGATACAGTTCAAATATTCAGGCACTATAAACCTTTAACCAGAAAATTCCCAGCTCAGAAGGGCAGAGTCCAGCCTCTTCTCCCACAAGAGTGCAGTCCACGAACCTTCTTAATGTAAAATAACTGGCCTGAAGCCCAAGTGCCTAAACCAGAACTAATACACTTGGACACTGGGCTCTCAATCAGCAGTTCCCAACTTTGAAGGATGAAAGCTACCTGTCCTGCCACCACAGTGCTTGCCACAAACCTTCCTAATGTAAAACAACTGGTCTGAAGCCCAAGTGCTTAATCCAAAAGACTTGAATGATAGCTACACTTTAATCAAGTTACAACCAAGCAGTAATAAATACCATTAAATACTTTAGAGAATGTCTGGATTAGTGCTCAAGTTACACAAACAAAGCTAGATCCAGCAGGCCCGAATCCAGTCTATGCCACAGCAAACAAGGCGCACCAACTTCAGTAAGAAACAGTTCAGATATGCATGCACTATAAGCCTTTAACCAGAAATTCCCAGCTCAGAAGGGCAGAGTCCAGCCTCTCCTCCCACAAGAGTGCAGACCACGAACCCTCTTAATGTAAAATAACTGGCTTGAAAGCCCAAGTGCTTAAACCAGAATTAATACACTTTTAGAATAACAGACACTGAGCCCTCAATCAGCAGTTCTCAACCTAGAAGGATGTAAGCTACCTGTTCTGCCACAACAGTGCAGACCACAAACCTCTCAGTGCAAAACAACTAACTGGTCCGAAGCCCAAGTGTTTAAACCAAAAGGCTTAGAATGAGTTACACCAAGCAGTAATAAATACAATTGAGTATTTTAAGATGATGCAAAAGTAAAAGAAGTAGGTAAAAACACAAGTACAGTAAAAGCAGATGAAATTTTTTTTTTTTTTTTTTTTTTTCTGAACAAGTGCTGAGATCAAAGAAACAGATTTGAGTGCTGAAACTAGAAAACTGGCTAGTTATAAGAAAAAAAAACAAGCTAGTAGGCTTCCCTCAAACACAGAAGGGCTTGGGGGCTCAGAAGCCTACAAATAGTCTGTACCACTTAACAAGAAAGGCAGGAAATAAGCTTAATTTTTTTTTTTTTCTATTTCCCAGATGCTCTCTTTGTACACAGTAGGAGTGCCTGAAATCAGAATATGATCTCACTGCACTCAGTTCAGTGAGCAAATGAGATGGGCCCAGAGGCAGGCTGAGCGGCGGGCCGTTTCACTGCCACTAAGATTAACACCACAACAAAAACAGGGCGGTGGGTGGGAATAACTGAAGAGCAGAATAACCAGTTAAAAATTCCTTCAACACTCCTTCATACACAGTTTAAATCAATTTAAATACTGTATTTTTTAAAAGAAAAAGTGCATAAAAAGGTACTTAAATTCTGTTATACGTCCAGTTGAATATAACCAAGTTCTTAGCTTGCCAAGCTGAAGTTTTAAAGCAGGAATTATTTCACATGCACCAGTTTAAATATGCAAGGACAGGAAATCACTGAATGTGGCTACCCCACACCTGTAATTACTAGCAAATAACAAAATTCAGCCAACACTAGCTTTTAGTTCAAGTTACTGAAGAGCAGAATAACCAGTTAAAATTCCTTCAACACTCCTTCATACACAGTTTAAATCAATTTAAATACTGTATTTTTAAAAGAAAAGTGCATAAAAGGTACTTAAATTCTCTTATCGTCCAGTTGAATATAACCAAGTTCTTAGCTTGCCAAGCTGAAGTTTTAAAGCAGGAATTATTTCACATGCACCAGTTTAAATATGCAAGGACAGGAAATCACTGAATGTGGCTACCCCCACACCTGTAATTACTAGCAAATAACAAAATTCAGCCAACACTAGCTTTTAGTTCAAGTTACTGAAGAGCAGAATAACCAGTTAAAAATTCCTTCAACACTCCTTCATACACAGTTTAAATCAATTTAAATACTGTATTTTTTAAAAGAAAAAGTGCATAAAAGGTACTTAAATTCTGTTATCGTCCAGTTGAATATAACCAAGTTCTTAGCTTGCCAAGCTGAAGTTTTAAAGCAGGAATTATTTCACATGCACCAGTTTAAATATGCAAGGACAGGAAATCACTGAATGTGGCTACCCCACACCTGTAATTACTAGCAAATAACAAAATTCAGCCAACACTAGCTTTTAGTTCAAGTTACTGAAGAGCAGAATAACCAGTTAAAAATTCCTTCAACACTCCTTCATACACAGTTTAAATCAATTTAAATACTGTATTTTTTTTAAAAAAAAACTGCATAAAAAGGTACTTAAATTCTCTTATCCGTCCAGTTGAATATAACCAAGTTCTTAGCTTGCCAAGCTGAAGTTTTAAAGCAGGAATTATTTCACATGCACCAGTTTAAATATGCAAGGACAGGAAATCACTGAATGTTATTTTACACCTGTAATTACTAGCAAATAACAAAATTCAGCCAACACTAGCTTTTAGTTCAAGTTACTGAAGAGCAGAATAACCAGTTAAAAATTCCTTCAACACTCCTTCATACACAGTTTAAATCAATTTAAATACTGTATTTTTAAAAGAAAAGTGCATAAAAAGGTACTTAAATTCTCTTATCGTCCAGTTGAATATAACCAAGTTCTTAGCTTGCCAAGCTGAAGTTTTAAAGCAGGAATTATTTCACATGCACCAGTTTAAATATGCAAGGACAGAAATCACTGAATGTGGCTACCCCCCACACCTGTAATTACTAGCAAATAACAAAATTCAGCCAACTTTTTAGCTTTAGTTCAAGTTACTGAAGAGCAGAATAACCAGTTAAAAATTCCTTCAACATAAGCTAATACACAGTTTAATCAATTTAAATACTGTATTTTTAAAGAAAAAGTGCATAAAAGGTACTTAAATTCTGTTATATGTCAGTTGAATATAACCAAGTTCTTAGCCTGCCCAGCTGAAGGTTTTAAGCAGGAATTATTTCACATGCACCAGTTTAAATATGCAAGGCTGCCAAATCACTGAATGTGGCTACCCCCACACCTGTAATTACTAGCAAATAACAAAATTCAGCCAACACTAGCTTTTAGTTCAGAGTTACTGAAGAGCAGAATAACCAGTTAAATTCCTTCAACACTCCTTCATACACAGTTTAAATCGAAGATTTAAATACTGTATTTTTAAAAGAAAAGTGCATAAAAGGTACTTAAATTCTGTTATATGTCCAGGTTGAATATAACCAAGTTCTTAACTTGCCAAGCTGAGTTTTAAAGCAGGGAATTATTTCACATGCACCAGTTTAAATATGCAAGGACAGGAAATCACTGAATGTGACTACCCCCACACCTGTAAATACTAGCAAATAACAAAAATCCAGCCAACACTAGCTTTTAGTTCAAGTTACTGAAGAGCAGAATAACCAGTTAAAGATTCCTTCAACACTCCTTCATACACAGTTTAAATCTATTTAAATACTGTATTTTTAAAAAAAAAAGTGCATAAAAAGATTACTTAAATTCTATTTATCACGTCAGTTGAATATAACCAAGTTCTTAGCTTGCCAAAACAAGTTTTAAAGCAGGAATTATTTCACATGCACCAGTTTAAATATGCAAGACAGGAAATCACTGAATGTGGCTACCCCACACCTGCGAGTACTAGCAAATAACAAAATTCAGCCAACACTAGCTTTTAGTACAAGTTACTGAAGAGCAGAATAACCAGTTAAAAATTCCTTCAACACTCCTTCATACACAGTTTAAATCAATTTAAATACTGTATTTTTTAAAGTGCATAAAAGGTACTTAAATTCTGTTATCGTCAGTTGAATATAACCAAGTTCTTGGCTTGCCAAGCTGAAGTTTAAAGCAGGAATTATTTCACATGCACCAGTTTAAATATGCAAGGACAGGAAATCGCGGAATGTGGCTACACACGCAATTACTAGCAAATAACAAAATTCAGCCAACACTAGCTTTTAGTTCAAGTTACTGAAGAGCAGAATAACCAGTTAAAAGAATTCCTTCAACACTCCTTCATACACAGTTTAAATCAATTTAAATACTGTATTTTTAAAAGAAAAAGTGCATAAAAAGGTACTTAAATTCTGTTATCGTCCAGTTGAACCAACAACCAAGTTCTTAGCTTGCCAAGCTGAAGTTTAAAAGCAGGAATTATTTCACATGCACCAGTTTAAATATGCAAAAGGACAGGAAATCACTGAATGTGGCTACCCCCCACACCTGTAATTACTAACTTAAATAACAAAATTCAGCCAACACTAGCTTTTCGTTCAAGTTACTGAAGAGCAGAATAACCAGTTAAAAATTCCTTCAACACTCCTTCATACACAGTTTTAAATCAATTTAAATACTGTATTTTTTAAAAGAAAAAGTGCATAAAAGGTACTTAAATTCTGTTATCACGTCAGTTGAATATAACCAAGTTCTTAGCTTGCCAAGCTGAAGTTTTAAAAGCAGAGGTATTTCACATGCACCAGTTTAAATATGCAAAGGACAGGAAATCACTGAATGTGGCTACCCCACACCTGTAATTACTAGCAAAATAACAAAATTCAGCCAACACTAGCTTTTTTAGTTCAAGTTACTGAAGAGCAAGAATAGCAAGGTTAAAATTCAGCTAGCACTCCTTCATACACAGTTTAAATCAATTTAAATACTGTATTTTTTAAAAAAGAAAAGTGCATAAAAAGGTACTTAGAAATTCTGTTATCGTCAGTTGAATATAACCAAGTTCTTAGCTTGCCAAGCTGTGAAGTTTTTAAAAGAAACAGGAATTATTTCACATGCACCAGTTTAAATATGCAAAGGACAGGAAATCACTGAATGTAGCTACCCCCACTGTATTTACTAGCAAATAACAAAATTCAGCCAACACTAGCTTTTAGTTCAAGTTACTGAAGAGCAGAATAACCAGTTAAAAATTCCTTAAACACTCCTTCATACACAGTTTAAATCAATTTAAATACTGTATTTTTTAAAAGAAAAAAGTGCATAAAAAGGTACTTAAATTCTGTTATCACGTCAGTTGAATATAACCAAGTTCTTAGCTTGCCAAAAAGCTGGAGATTTTAAAGCAGGAATTATTTCACATGCACAGTTTAAATATGCAAGGACAGGGAAATCACTGAATGTGGCTACCCCACACCTGTAATTACTAGCAAATAACAAAATTCAGCCAACACTAGCTTTTAGTTCAAGTTACTGAAGAGCAGAATAACCAGTTAAAAATTCCTACAACACTCCTTCATACACAGTTTAAATCAATTTAAATACTGTATATTTTTAAAAGAAAAGTGCATAAAAGGTACTTAAATTCTGTTATCGTCAGTGAATATAACCAAGTTCTTAGCTTGCCAAGCTGAAGTTTTTAAAGCAGGAATTATTTCACATGCACCAGTTTAAATATGCAGGACAGGAAATCACACTGAATGTGGCTACACCCCCACACCTGTAATTACTAGCAAATAACAAAATTCAGCCAACACTAGCTTTTTAGTTCAAGTTACTGAAGAGCAGAATAACCAGTTCTAAAATTCCTTCAACACTCCTTCATACACAGTTTAATCAATTTTAAATACTGTATTTTTTAAAAGAAAAAGTGCATAAAAAAGGTACTTAAATTCTGTTATAAAATCCCAGTTGAATATAACCAAGTTCTTAGCTTGCCTTAGCTGAAGTTTTAAAGCAGGGGTATTTCACATACCAGTTTAAATATGCAAGGACAGGGAAATCACTGAATGTGGCTACCCCCACACCTGTAATTACTAGCAAATAACAAAATTCAGCCAACACTAGCTTTTAGTTCAAGTTACTGACGGAATAACCAGTTAAATTCCTTCAACACTCCCTTCATACACGAGTTTAAATCAATTTAAATACAACATTTTTAAAAGAAAAAGTGCATAAAAAGAAGGTACTTTAAAAATTCCTGTTGTAACGTCAGTTAAGATATAACCAAGTTCTTAGCTTGCCAAGCTGAAGTTTTAAAGCAGGAATTATTTCACATGCACCAGTTTAAATATGCAAGGACGAAATCACTGAATGTGGCTACCCCCACCTGTAATTACTAGCAAATAACAAAATTCAGCCAACACTAGCTTTTAGTTCAAGTTACTGAAGAGCAGAATAACCAGTTAAAAATTCCTTCAACACTCCTTCATACACAGTTTAAATCAATTTAAATACTGTATTTTTTAAAAAAAAAGTGCATAAAAAGGTACTTAAATTCTGTGTTATACGTCCAGTTGAATATAAACAAATTCTTTGCTTGCCCAACTGAAGTTTTTAAACAGGAAATTTTTCACATGCACCCGTTTTAATATGCAAGGGCAGGGAAACACTGAATGTGGCTACCCCCCCACCTGTTATTTCTAGCAAATAACAAAATTCAGCCAACACTGGCTTTTAGTTCAAGTACTGAAGAGCAAGAATAGCAGTTAAAATTCCTTCAACACTCCTTCATACACAGTTTAAATCAATTTAAATACTGTATTTTTAAAAGAAAAAGTGCATAAAAGGTACTTAAGAGATTCTCTTATCGTCCAGTTGAATATAACCAAGTTCTTGCAGCTTGCCAAGCTGAAGTTTTTAAAAGCAGGAATTATTTCACATGCACCAGTTTAAATATGCAAGGACAGGGAAATCACTGAATGTAGCTACCCCACACCTGCCAATTACTAGCAAATAACAAAATTCAGCCAACACTAGCTTTTAGTTCAAGTTACTGAAGAGCAGAATAACCAGTTAAAAATTCCTTCAACACTCCTTCATACACAGTTTAAATCAATTTAAATACTGTATTTTTAAAAGAAAAAGTGCATAAAAGGTACTTAAATTCTGTTATCGTCCAGTTGAATATAACCAAGTTCTTAGCTTGCCAAGCTGAAGTTTTAAAGCAGGAATTATTTCACATGCACCAGTTTAAATATGCAAGGACAGGAAATCACTGAATGTGGCTACCCCCACACCTGTAATTACTAGCAAATAACAAAATTCAGCCAACACTAGCTTTTAGTTCAAGTTACTGAAGAGCAGAATAACCAGTTAAAAATTCCTTCAACACTCCTTCATACACAGTTTAAATCAATTTAAATACTGTATTTTTTAAAAGAAAAAGTGCATAAAAAGGTACTTAAATTCTGTTATATGTCCAGTTGAATATAACCAAGTTCTTAGCTTGCCAAGCTGAAGTTTTAAAGCAGGAATTATTTCACATGCACCAGTTTAAATATGCAAGGACAGGAAATCACTGAATGTGGCTACCCCCACACCTGTAATTACTAGCAAATAACAAAATTCAGCCAACACTAGCTTTTAGTTCAAGTTACTGAAGAGCAGAATAACCAGTTAAAAATTCCTTCAACACTCCTTCATACACAGTTTAAATCAATTTAAATACTGTATTTTTAAAAGAAAAAGTGCATAAAAAGGTACTTAAATTCTGTTATACGTCCAGTTGAATATAACCAAGTTCTTAGCTTGCCAAGCTGAAGTTTTAAAGCAGGAATTATTTCACATGCACCAGTTTAAATATGCAAGGACAGGAAATCACTGAATGTGGCTACCCCCACACCTGTAATTACTAGCAAATAACAAAATTCAGCCAACACTAGCTTTTAGTTCAAGTTACTGAAGAGCAGAATAACCAGTTAAAAATTCCTTCAACACTCCTTCATACACAGTTTAAATCAATTTAAATACTGTATTTTTTAAAAGAAAAAGTGCATAAAAAGGTACTTAAATTCTGTTATACGTCCAGTTGAATATAACCAAGTTCTTAGCTTGCCAAGCTGAAGTTTTAAAGCAGGAATTATTTCACATGCACCAGTTTAAATATGCAAGGACAGGAAATCACTGAATGTGGCTACCCCCACACCTGTAATTACTAGCAAATAACAAAATTCAGCCAACACTAGCTTTTAGTTCAAGTTACTGAAGAGCAGAATAACCAGTTATAAATTCCTTCAACACTCCTTCATACACAGTTTAGATCAAGTTAAATACGCTATTTTAAAAAGAAAAAGTGCATAAAAGGTACTTAAATTCTGTTATCGTCCAGTTGAATATAACCAAGTTCTTAGCTTGCCAAGCTGAAGTTTTAAAGCAGGAATTATTTCACATGCACCAGTTTAAATATGCAAGGACAGGAAATCACTGAATGTGGCTACCCCACACCTGTAATTACTAGCAAATAACAAAATTCAGCCAACACTAGCTTTTAGTTCAAGTTACTGAAGAGCAGAATAACCAGTTAAAAATTCCTTCAACACTCCTTCATACACAGTTTAAATCAATTTAAATACTGTATTTTTAAAAGAAAAGTGCATAAAAAGGTACTTAAATTCTGTTATACGTCCAGTTGAATATAACCAAGTTCTTAGCTTGCCAAGCTGAAGTTTTAAAGCAGGAATTATTTCACATGCACCAGTTTAAATATGCAAGGACAGGAAATCACTGAATGTGGCTACCCCCACACCTGTAATTACTAGCAAATAACAAAATTCAGCCAACACTAGCTTTTAGTTCAAGTTACTGAAGAGCAGAATAACCAGTTAAAAATTCCTTCAACACTCCTTCATACACAGTTTAAATCAATTTAAATACTGTATTTTTCAAAAGAAAAAGTGCATAAAAAGGTACTTAAATTCTGTTATATGTCCAGTTGAATATAACCAAGTTCTTAGCTTGCCAAGCTGAAGTTTTAAAGCAGGAATTATTTCACATGCACCAGTTTAAATATGCAAGGACAGGAAATCACTGAATGTGGCTACCCCCACACCTGTAATTACTAGCAAATAACAAAATTCAGCCAACACTAGCTTTTAGTTCAAGTTACTGAAGAGCAGAATAACCAGTTAAAAATTCCTTCAACACTCCTTCATACACAGTTTAAATCAATTTAAATACTGTATTTTTTAAAAGAAAAAGTGCATAAAAGGTACTTAAATTCTCTTATACGTCCAGTTGAATATAACCAAGTTCTTAGCTTGCCAAGCTGAAGTTTTAAAGCAGGAATTATTTCACATGCACCAGTTTAAATATGCAAGGACAGGAAATCACTGAATGTGGCTACCCCCACACCTGTAATTACTAGCAAATAACAAAATTCAGCCAACACTAGCTTTTAGTTCAAGTTACTGAAGAGCAGAATAACCAGTTAAAAATTCCTTCAACACTCCTTCATACACAGTTTAAATCAATTTAAATACTGTATTTTTAAAAGAAAAAGTGCATAAAAAGGTACTTAAATTCTCTTATACGTCCAGTTGAATATAACCAAGTTCTTAGCTTGCCAAGCTGAAGTTTTAAAGCAGGAATTATTTCACATGCACCAGTTTAAATATGCAAGGACAGGAAATCACTGAATGTGGCTACCCCCACACCTGTAATTACTAGCAAATAACAAAATTCAGCCAACACTAGCTTTTAGTTCAAGTTACTGAAGAGCAGAATAACCAGTTAAAAATTCCTTCAACACTCCTTCATACACAGTTTAAATCAATTTAAATACTGTATTTTTAAAAGAAAAAGTGCATAAAAGGTACTTAAATTCTGTTATCGTCCAGTTGAATATAACCAAGTTCTTAGCTTGCCAAGCTGAAGTTTTAAAGCAGGAATTATTTCACATGCACCAGTTTAAATATGCAAGGACAGGAAATCACTGAATGTGGCTACCCCCACACCTGTAATTACTAGCAAATAACAAAATTCAGCCAACACTAGCTTTTAGTTCAAGTTACTGAAGAGCAGAATAACCAGTTAAAAATTCCTTCAACACTCCTTCATACACAGTTTAAATCAATTTAAATACTGTATTTTTTAAAAGAAAAAGTGCATAAAAGGTACTTAAATTCTGTTATACGTCCAGTTGAATATAACCAAGTTCTTAGCTTGCCAAGCTGAAGTTTTAAAGCAGGAATTATTTCACATGCACCAGTTTAAATATGCAAGGACAGGAAATCACTGAATGTGGCTACCCCCACACCTGTAATTACTAGCAAATAACAAAATTCAGCCAACACTAGCTTTTAGTTCAAGTTACTGAAGAGCAGAATAACCAGTTAAAAATTCCTTCAACACTCCTTCATACACAGTTTAAATCAATTTAAATACTGTATTTTTTAAAAGAAAAAGTGCATAAAAAGGTACTTAAATTCTGTTATACGTCCAGTTGAATATAACCAAGTTCTTAGCTTGCCAAGCTGAAGTTTTAAAGCAGGAATTATTTCACATGCACCAGTTTAAATATGCAAGGACAGGAAATCACTGAATGTGGCTACCCCACACCTGTAATTACTAGCAAATAACAAAATTCAGCCAACACTAGCTTTTAGTTCAAGTTACTGAAGAGCAGAATAACCAGTTAAAAATTCCTTCAACACTCCTTCATACACAGTTTAAATCAATTTAAATACTGTATTTTTAAAAGAAAAGTGCATAAAAGGTACTTAAATTCTGTTATCGTCCAGTTGAATATAACCAAGTTCTTAGCTTGCCAAGCTGAAGTTTTAAAGCAGGAATTATTTCACATGCACCAGTTTAAATATGCAAGGACAGGAAATCACTGAATGTGGCTACCCCACACCTGTAATTACTAGCAAATAACAAAATTCAGCCAACACTAGCTTTTAGTTCAAGTTACTGAAGAGCAGAATAACCAGTTAAAAATTCCTTCAACACTCCTTCATACACAGTTTAAATCAATTTAAATACTGTATTTTTAAAAGAAAAGTGCATAAAAGGTACTTAAATTCTCTTATACGTCCAGTTGAATATAACCAAGTTCTTAGCTTGCCAAGCTGAAGTTTTAAAGCAGGAATTATTTCACATGCACCAGTTTAAATATGCAAGGACAGGAAATCACTGAATGTGGCTACCCCCACACCTGTAATTACTAGCAAATAACAAAATTCAGCCAACACTAGCTTTTAGTTCAAGTTACTGAAGAGCAGAATAACCAGTTAAAAATTCCTTCAACACTCCTTCATACACAGTTTAAATCAATTTAAATACTGTATTTTTTAAAAGAAAAGTGCATAAAAAGGTACTTAAATTCTGTTATATGTCCAGTTGAATATAACCAAGTTCTTAGCTTGCCAAGCTGAAGTTTTAAAGCAGGAATTATTTCACATGCACCAGTTTAAATATGCAAGGACAGGAAATCACTGAATGTGGCTACCCCCACACCTGTAATTACTAGCAAATAACAAAATTCAGCCAACACTAGCTTTTAGTTCAAGTTACTGAAGAGCAGAATAACCAGTTAAAAATTCCTTCAACACTCCTTCATACACAGTTTAAATCAATTTAAATACTGTATTTTTTAAAAGAAAAAGTGCATAAAAAGGTACTTAAATTCTGTTATATGTCCAGTTGAATATAACCAAGTTCTTAACTTGCCAAGCTGAAGTTTTAAAGCAGGAATTATTTCACATGCACCAGTTTAAATATGCAAGGACAGGAAATCACTGAATGTGGCTACCCCCACACCTGTAATTACTAGCAAATAACAAAATTCAGCCAACACTAGCTTTTAGTTCAAGTTACTGAAGAGCAGAATAACCAGTTAAAAATTCCTTCAACACTCCTTCATACACAGTTTAAATCAATTTAAATACTGTATTTTTTAAAAGAAAAAGTGCATAAAAAGGTACTTAAATTCTGTTATACGTCCAGTTGAATATAACCAAGTTCTTAGCTTGCCAAGCTGAAGTTTTAAAGCAGGAATTATTTCACATGCACCAGTTTAAATATGCAAGGACAGGAAATCACTGAATGTGGCTACCCCCACACCTGTAATTACTAGCAAATAACAAAATTCAGCCAACACTAGCTTTTAGTTCAAGTTACTGAAGAGCAGAATAACCAGTTAAAAATTCCTTCAACACTCCTTCATACACAGTTTAAATCAATTTAAATACTGTATTTTTTAAAAGAAAAAGTGCATAAAAAGGTACTTAAATTCTGTTATACGTCCAGTTGAATATAACCAAGTTCTTAGCTTGCCAAGCTGAAGTTTTAAAGCAGGAATTATTTCACATGCACCAGTTTAAATATGCAAGGACAGGAAATCACTGAATGTGGCTACCCCACACCTGTAATTACTAGCAAATAACAAAATTCAGCCAACACTAGCTTTTAGTTCAAGTTACTGAAGAGCAGAATAACCAGTTAAAAATTCCTTCAACACTCCTTCATACACAGTTTAAATCAATTTAAATACTGTATTTTTTAAAAGAAAAGTGCATAAAAGGTACTTAAATTCTCTTATACGTCCAGTTGAATATAACCAAGTTCTTAGCTTGCCAAGCTGAAGTTTTAAAGCAGGAATTATTTCACATGCACCAGTTTAAATATGCAAGGACAGGAAATCACTGAATGTGGCTACCCCCACACCTGTAATTACTAGCAAATAACAAAATTCAGCCAACACTAGCTTTTAGTTCAAGTTACTGAAGAGCAGAATAACCAGTTAAAAATTCATTCAACACTCCTTCATACACAGTTTAAATCAATTTAAATACTGTATTTTTAAAAAGAAAAAGTGCATAAAAAGGTACTTAAATTCTCTTATACGTCCAGTTGAATATAACCAAGTTCTTAGCTTGCCAAGCTGAAGTTTTAAAGCAGGAATTATTTCACATGCACCAGTTTAAATATGCAAGGACAGGAAATCACTGAATGTGGCTACCCCCACAACTGTAATTACTAGCAAATAACAAAATTCAGCCAACACTAGCTTTTAGTTCAAGTTACTGAAGAGCAGAATAACCAGTTAAAAATTCCTTCAACACTCCTTCATACACAGTTTAAATCAATTTAAATACTGTATTTTTTAAAAGAAAAAGTGCATAAAAAGGTACTTAAATTCTCTTATACGTCCAGTTGAATATAACCAAGTTCTTAGCTTGCCAAGCTGAAGTTTTAAAGCAGGAATTATTTCACATGCACCAGTTTAAATATGCAAGGACAGGAAATCACTGAATGTGGCTACCCCCACACCTGTAATTACTAGCAAATAACAAAATTCAGCCAACACTAGCTTTTAGTTCAAGTTACTGAAGAGCAGAATAACCAGTTAAAAATTCCTTCAACACTCCTTCATACACAGTTTAAATCAATTTAAATACTGTATTTTTTAAAAGAAAAAGTGCATAAAAAGGTACTTAAATTCTGTTATATGTCCAGTTGAATATAACCAAGTTCTTAGCTTGCCAAGCTGAAGTTTTAAAGCAGGAATTATTTCACATGCACCAGTTTAAATATGCAAGGACAGGAAATCACTGAATGTGGCTACCCCCACACCTGTAATTACTAGCAAATAACAAAATTCAGCCAACACTAGCTTTTAGTTCAAGTTACTGAAGAGCAGAATAACCAGTTAAAAATTCCTTCAACACTCCTTCATACACAGTTTAAATCAATTTAAATACTGTATTTTTAAAAGAAATGTGCATAAAAAGGTACTTAAATTCTCTTATACGTCCAGTTGAATATAACCAAGTTCTTAGCTTGCCAAGCTGAAGTTTTAAAGCAGGAATTATTTCACATGCACCAGTTTAAATATGCAAGGACAGGAAATCACTGAATGTGGCTACCCCCACACCTGTAATTACTAGCAAATAACAAAATTCAGCCAACACTAGCTTTTAGTTCAAGTTACTGAAGAGCAGAATAACCAGTTAAAAATTCCTTCAACACTCCTTCATACACAGTTTAAATCAATTTAAATACTGTATTTTTAAAAGAAAAAGTGCATAAAAGGTACTTAAATTCTCTTATACGTCCAGTTGAATATAACCAAGTTCTTAGCTTGCCAAGCTGAAGTTTTAAAGCAGGAATTATTTCACATGCACCAGTTTAAATATGCAAGGACAGGAAATCACTGAATGTGGCTACCCCCACACCTGTAATTACTAGCAAATAACAAAATTCAGCCAACACTAGCTTTTAGTTCAAGTTACTGAAGAGCAGAATAACCAGTTAAAAATTCCTTCAACACTCCTTCATACACAGTTTAAATCAATTTAAATACTGTATTTTTTAAAAGAAAAAGTGCATAAAAAGGTACTTAAATTCTCTTATACGTCCAGTTGAATATAACCAAGTTCTTAGCTTGCCAAGCTGAATGATTGATATCAGAGTATAGGCAAAGAGAAAAACATAGGTGGATCAAAAGCAAAAGACCAACACTGGAAGAGCTTTTAGTAGAATGTAGAACAGAAGCTGCTTTTAAAAATGGGTAACTAGCTGAGCATCTAAAATACTGCATGATAACTATAAGATTCAATCAGAGGAAATCAGAAAGGATTGGGAAGAGAGAATGATAAGCAATTCACAAAGAAACAATGGGGGATATATGTATGTCTCCCAACCATGAAACAAAGTCTACAAGATTTAGGATTGTTACTTGGGAGCATTTATGTAGTATTTTTATACCCGTGGACTCCAAAGAAATTTTTCTCAGGTAGACAACAATTGTTGGAGGTGTGATGGGGAAGAAAGAGGGAATTGGGAACATATTTTCTGGGAGTATAATGAGTTGGCAGACTTTAAAAATTCACTATAGACTACTCTATCAGAAATACTGGGTGACACAATTGGTATAACCAAGGAAATAATTTTTTTGGGCTATGATACAGAATTGGAACTGCCTTGACATAGTAAGGCCTTGATGAGTCTAATTATGGTGGCTACCAAGACACATTACTAGAAAATGGAAAGCGAAGTCTACAATAACTGTGCTTGAAGTAGTAAGCATAGTAACAGAAATAAAACTGGAAATGGGATGTTTAGAAAAGGGTCGGAGCAAATTACATAGAAAAATTGGGAATTGTGGGAACAATACATACAGAGTAACATTCTGGAAAAGGAATACGGTTTAAAATAAGGCAGGATTTGAATAAGCTATGTTATGTTTGACTGACAGTGATTGGAGTGATTTTAAGTGATATATAACGTTTGCAACTAAAATATGTTAGTATGGTTTCTTTTCATTTATATAAATGCATGATTGGCTAGGTCATAAGTGATAAATGTTTCTTGTTAAAAGAAAGAAAGAAAAAAAAAATGAAATTGTGTCTTACCATAAAGTTCCATCTGTGTTGTCGATCTTCATCTATTCTTGACTTCTGGGTATGGTTCCGATCCTCGGAACCGATTACACTAATCTAGCTTGTGTCAGCCAAAAAAAAAAATCTCTCGAGCTACTAGTCTACCCACAATGCCTCTCTCTACATTACCTTAGATCAAGTTTGCAGGCTTACAGAAAACATACCCTAACTCAAGCCAGAAGCCATATCCAAGGTGAATCGCTAACAAGGAAGTCGAAGACCACATGCTGCGCCACCAGAAATCTATAGGGGGTGTGTGTGAGGTGGGACGCGAGAATAAATGATCTACAACACAGGTGGAATGTTATGGCAAGCCAACTTCTTTATCTGATATTGTCGATCTTCATCTATTCTTGACTTCTGGGACAGAGCCCCAGCTACCCTCGATCCTGGGTGGCCCTATGGAAGAACATTCCTGAGAACCATAGAACCAAAGGAGGCTCTTCCTCTGGCGACCATATCCAATTTGTAATGAATGATAAAGGTATGTGGAGAAGCCTGTGTCGCAGCTGCGCAAATTTCTGATGTGGAAGCTTTAGAATGAAAAACAGCTAAAGTTGCCATAGCCCTTGTAGAATGTGCCTTCACTGGCATAGGAAGCCTTAGATTCTTTTTCATACAAACAAAAGAAATGCAATCCTTTAACCATCTTGACAAAGTAACTTTAGAAACTGGTTTGCCCAAGGTTGCGCTTACAAAAGATACAAATTATTGCTCTGATTGTCTAAATTGCTTGCTTCTCTCCAGGTAAAAATGTAAGTGTCTGTGTATGTCCAGAAGGTGCAATCAGTACTCGCCTTTATTTGAAAAATATAGGCAAATCTATAAATTGATTGATGTTGGCCTCTGAAATCATGTTCAAGAAGAAATGACAGGTTTGCTCTGAGTGACATTGTCTTTATGGAAAACTAGATAATGGGGTTTAGAACAGAGAGCCTGTAGTTTAGAAACTCGTCCTGCCGAGGTGATAGCAATAAAAAGCAAAGTTTTCCAAGAAAAAAAACGTTATGTCACAGGTAGCTGCAGGTTCAAATGGAGGTAATGTAAGACTGCAAAACTACAGTCAAGTCCCATGGTGGTAGAGATTCCCTGAATGGGGGTTTCAAACGAATGGCGCCCTTAAGAAAAAACTTACAAATTCTGAGAGAGAGATTAAGGGCTGATTACCAAAACTGCTATGGTAATTTGAGAGAGCTGCTGAAATAACATTAATAGTGGAAGCAAAAGCTCCTTTACCAAAAATGATTGCTAAAAACTCTAGAACGTTTTCTACCGATACTGAAAAAGTACAGTTGTGTACCTACCATAAATGTAGATGTTCGAGTGTATTCACTGTTGCAGTCATTACACTTGGGTTATCCTGCTGGCAGGCTACCCGCAGTCGGCCCGAATTCCAAAGTCTTGGTCCGGCATCGGTTGCTGTCGCCTCTTCCCTGACGTCAGTGCGCCAGGGGTATAAAAGATGCAGTAGACGCCATTTTCTTCAGTTTTTCTTGCCCCAGATGTCAGGTGCCCCCAAAAGGGTAGGCTACAAACTTTGCAAATAAAAATGCATGCACTAGCATAAACATTACCTTCATCTACAAGCAAATACACCACAGATTGTATAAAATAGAGAAGTACAGATAAGTCCCAGCAATGTAAGGGGGATGGAGGGAGGGTAACCTGGACTGCAACAGTGAATACACTCTAACATCTACATTTATGGTAGGTACACAACTGTACTATGTTCATCGTGTTTCACTGTTGCAGTCATTACACTTGGGTTGAATCCCAAGGCTGAGGTTGGGTGGCTGGTTCTAAATAGAATTGGGAGTGGCTATAAGGCCCTGCAGAACTGCAGTGGCGAAGCCTGCTCTGGATTTAGAGTAAAGAGGTAAGTGGTAGTGCTTTGTAAAAGTGTGCACTGAAGTCCAAGTTGCAGCCTCCAAAATGTCCTTGGTTGGTACTGCTGAAGTGGCTGCTGCTCTGTTGAATGTGACCTAATGCCCTTAGGCACTGGTTTGCCATGTTGTGAATAGCAGAAATGAATACAGTGGCCTATCCATTTTAAAATAGTCTGCTTTGAGATAGCTTTTCCTTGCGATCCGTCAGCATATGCCACTAAGAGTTGCTCAGTCTTCCTGAAAACTTTGGTTTTGTCCAAGTAGAAGCGTGGCTGTCTGTGTATGTCCAAAGAATGTAGAAGTCTTTCCCCCTTATTCTGTGGGTTTGGATAAAAAGTAGGCAAATGAATGATTTGTTTAAGAGCCACACTGGACACTACCTTAGGCATAAAAGTTGGGTTTGTCCTCAGAGAAACCCTGTCCGGATGGAAAATTATAAAAGGTTCCACAGCCATTGGTACCTGTAACTCTGAGACTCTTCTTGCTGAAGTTATAGCTAGTAGCAGAGCTGTTTTCCATGATAAGAATTTTATCTCAGCTGTATTGGCTGGTGCAAAAGAGGTAGTGTAAGCTTTTCCAAGACAAAATTGAGGTCCCATGCAAGTATTGGTGCTCTCCTTGGAGGTCTTATGTTTTTGGCTCCTCTGAGGTACTGCCTTAGCAGTGGATGTAAAAAAATAGGTGGGTCCGTACTGTAATGAGCTGAAATGGCAGAGGCATGGATCTTAATTGATGAGAAGGATAGGCCTTTGTCCAGCATCTCAGTTAGGTATTGTAAAATCTGAGGAATATTTGGTACAAGCGTGTCAATTCCTTGTGCCTGGTTCCAAGCACTGAATATCTTCCATTTTTCTGCATAAGATTTCCTGGTGCTGGGCCTCCTGGCCACCAAAACAAGAGAGATGTGTTCTGAGTGGTTACATTATCTGCCATGCTGCCAGATTTAGGGTTCTGAGTTGGCTGTGCAGGATCGGATTGTTTTGTTGGGTCAGTAAATGAGGAATTTGAGGTAATGTCCAGGCTGGGCCTTGAGACAAGCTCTTAAGGATTGGGTACCAGTGCTGGCGTGGCCAGTCTGGGGCAATCAGTATCATTTTTGGCTTCTCGTCTGACCTTTAGGAGTACCTTGGGGAGGACAGGCACTGAAGGAATGGCATATACTGTAAGGGATTTCCAGCTGAATGAAAGAGCATCCACTTTCCATGCTTGCTTGTGACAAGTCCTTGTGCAGAATGTCTGTAGTTGGCAGTTGCGAGGGGAGGCAAATAGATCTATGTCTGGGCATCCCCATTTCCTTGTTATCATGCTGAAGATGTGTGGATCTAGTTTCCACTCGTGAGGATCCATGAGGTTTCGGCTTAGTTCGTCTGCCAGAGTATTTGTCTTTCCTGGCAGGAATTGTACTTACAGGTGTACTTGATAAGTCAATGTTGTGTTCCACAAAGTCATGGCTCGTCTGCAGAGGGGGTAGGAATGTGTGCCTCCCTGCTTATGTACCACATGACCATAGTATTGTCCGTCTTTATCAGTAGTTATCCTGGATGAAGTAGATCCTTGAAGGCTGTCAGGGCATTCTGAACAGCTAGCATCTCTTTTTGATTGATATGAAGATGCATTTGGCTTGCGGGCCATGTGTCCTGAATACATTTTCCTGCCATGTGTGCCCCCCCAGGCATAATCTGATGCATCTGTTGTTAGTGTCTGTCTGGCTGTGGGTAGAGTAAATGGCTGCCCCTTGTTGTGGTGACAGGCCTGTGCCCACCATCGAAACTCCTGTTGCAGGCAGGGGAATAAGAGTAAGTAATGTTTTCAGGCTGTGGCAATGTTGAATCCAAAAATTTTTTAGATACCATTGTAGTTTCCTCATATGCAGTCTTGCATATGGAATTAGTAGAATGCAGGATGCCATGAAGCCCAAAGCCTGCAGAATTTTTCTTGCAGATAACTGGGTCTTTGTTGCCAACTTTTTGAAGTAAGAAGTCAGTTGCCTTTGTTTGTCTCGCGTGAGATAAGCTATCTGGGCAGTTGTATTTAAGCTTGCACCCAGGAATATTCTCTCTTGAGAGGGTACTAGTTTTGATTTATTTTCGTTTACTGTGTACCCTAGGCAAATTAGTAATCTTTTTAAAAACGCCAGATGCTTAAGTAGAATGTCCTTGTTCTTTGCTTGAATAAGGCAGTCATCCAAGTAAGGATATATTTGTATCCCCCTTTGTCTGCAGAAAGCAATTACTGGTGCCAGGCATTTTGTGAAGACCCTGGGCGCAGTAGATAAGCCAAAGGGCAGTGCAGAGAATTGGTAGTGCATTGAGCCAGCTATGAATCTGAGGTATCTTCTGCAAGACTGTCAGATTGGGACATGCAGGTATGCCTCTTTGAGGTCCAAAGTTACAAGCCAAGCCTTCTTGCCCAGCATGGGCAGAAGCTGCTGCAAAGTCAACATTTTGAATTTTGGAACGTCCAGAAAAGTGTTTAGAATAGATCGGTCCAGTATTGGTCTCTAGGCTTTGCCCTTTCTGGGTACCAGGAAAAGTCTTGAGTAAAATCCTTGCCCCTGCTCTTGCTGTGGTACTTGCTGAATGGCCCTCATGTCCATGAGGGATGAAACTTGCTGTTGTGCCTCTGCCCATTGATTGTGCGGCAGGTCTGGCATACCTTTTGCCTTTGGCAGGGTGTGAAAGTGGAACCTGTAGCCCTGGAACACTATATTCAAGACCCATTTGTCCTGGGTGATCATGTGCCAATTTTGTGAAAAAAGTGCTCGTTTTCCCCCTAAGGGGGCTGCCAAAAGAGAACTGCTTGGTATTGGCAGAGGGAAGTCATTGGGACCGTTTCCTATATGGCTGCGATTTGTCTTCTCCGCTTTTGGAGGAAGAAACACCCCATTGTTTAGGCCTGTATGAGCCTTGGGGGCTGGGATCTGCCCCTAGGGCGTCTGTATCTGCCTCTTTGTGGCCTGACACTGGAAAGGACCAGTTCTTTGAAGGCCAGTTCCTGCTAAATCTGGGTGGCTGTACCTGTAAGAAATCCTTAACTGTCTGCATAGATTTCGCTTTATCCTCCATTTTCTTCAACACCTTTTCTGCCTTAACACCAAACAGAGTGTCATGCTGTAAAGGAGCATCCAATAATTTTGCTTTAACATGATCAGGCAGATTCTGTTCCTTTAACCAAGCATGCCTTCTAATGACAGAACCCGTAACAGCGGCCCTGCAAGAGGCCTCCAGTGAATCAAAACCACATTGCAAAGAATGCTTTCCCACTTGTTCAGCTGCATACAATAAATCCTGCATTTCCTTGTTATCTGGACATTCAGAATTTGTCAACATTTTCTGTTTTAGCAGTGACATTAAATATTGCTGATATTTAAGCATATGAAACTGACCATTTAAAGCTCTTACAGCCAAGGTAGCAGAAGTGTAAACTTTCTTCCCCCATTTGTCCAGAGCCCTTGAATCCCTATCAGAGGGGTCAGGGTTTTTTGCAGTGGAAGCCTTGACCCCCTTGGGACCCTGAGATATAGTTTCTGGGTCAGCAGCAGGGTTTTTATATAGAAATTTATGAGAATATGGAACCCTGTAGTATCTATCTGGCTTTATTGGTGCAGGGGGTAAAGAGTCAGGAGACACACCAGACTCTGAAAATACATATACAATGTCTAGAACAGCAGGAATAGCAAGAGGTCTGTGCTGAGGTAGTAAAAGAAAGTCTCTGAGCCTTTTCTTAGATTCTGAGTAATCTTGGCTCTCCCAGTGAAAGTATTCCCTCATGGTATGCAGGGTTTCCCCCAAAAGAATAATCCTCGGGAGGAGAGGCTGAAGGAATAGACTCTTCAGCATCAGAATCCTCATAGGGAGAAAGGGAGCATCCATGTTCAGAAGAGGAGTCAGAGGAAATGGAAACCTGATCTGAAGATTCATATTCTGTCTCTTGCCTAGGCCTCTTATCAGGAGGGGGATGGGAACCCCTGATCAAAGTAATTAGGTCTTCGGCCATTTTAAGCATCTGTTTTTTAGGCATAGATGTCTGTCCAGGAGAATGCTGTACTTGTTTCTTTGTCTTTATAGATGCTTTAGTCTTTGCCTTTGAAGCTGAGGTTGGCTTTACATAAAACTGAGTAGATCTGAAAACACCCTCAGAAGCCGATGCCTGCTCAGCGGCTCCAGACCGACCTGAGGGAATAGTTTCCAAGTGTCCAATACCTTGAGTTTCCAGAGGCCTAGTTGGCTCCACGTGGGAGTCGGAAGAGGTCTGTGGCTCTGAGGTAGCGGGCGTCAGGGGTTGCGAAAGCGCCTTACTGAGAACCAGCGACTGGCCTAGCGGAAGGCTCGTCGTTGGTTTTGGACCTCGGATGCCTATCCTTTTCCTTGCGCTTTTTATAAACTCTGGTCGTCTGCTGTTCCGACAGCATTATATCATTAAATCTTCGGCCAAAGTAATGAAAGGCAAAATCGTACCGACGCTTAACAGTGTGTTGGTTAAATCTAGCACAAAACCGACAACTAGCAACGTCGTTGTCAGGGCCTAGGCAAGTAATACAGTAAGAATGAAAATCCTTATGAGGTATTTGCTTCCCACAAGAAATACAATTGTTAACTTTTTCAGACATCGGTCTGGAGCAAGTAAAAAGTTTCCCCAACGGAGTACTTAGCTTTAATGAAGACTTCGGATCTGAAATTCAATTTTGAAAATCTCAGGAGTCGGCCGACTGGCACTTGCGAACTGCTTTTGCTTCGGGCACCGCGCGGCAAGAAAGACTGAAGAAAATGGCGTCAGCTGCATCGTTTATACCCCTGGCGCACTGACGCCAGGGAAAAGGCAACAGCAACCGATGCTGGACCAAGACTTTGGAATTCGGGCCGACTGCTGGTAGCCTGCCAGCAGGATAACCCAAGTGTAATGACTGCAACAGTGCAACACGATGAACATTGGGGTCCAGACCATTACCACAGGCCCAGATAGAAAATCTCTTCCCATTTACTATGATAGAGATTTCTGGTGGATGGCTTACGGGATGCAACAGAATGTGTCATACAGGGGATGGAATGTCAAAAGACCTAGCGACTAAAGGAATTGGAGAAAGCAAGCAGTTAAGCTTGGGAGTCTGTAGATTAGGATGAACTAGTCCCCGAGAATGTGACAGAAGGTCCAAAACAAGTCCAGAATCCATTGTCGAAGTAGATGAGGCCAAAGAGAGAGAAACCATATCTGTCCAGGCCAGTAAGGTGCAATGAGGATTACCTTGCATCGCAACCGAGCTGCTTTCTTGTGGAAAAGGGGTATTGGGGGAATAAGGGAAAGGTGCAAAGGAAACCCAGGGGCCAACTGAAGAGAAGACCGTTCCTGGGGGACTTCCCCCCGAGGGGGAATTGGGGCAAAGTAGCTTCTGCACTTGTTGTTCAGGGGTGAAGCAAACGGGTCACAGCAAGGCTGTCCCCCAGCAGAGAAAAATCTTCTCTACTCTGGAGTTTAGAGACAACTCGTGAGGCATGAGGATGCATCTGCTCAGTTTGTCCGCAATCATGTTTGAACTCTCCAGGATGTGCGTTGCTGTCAGAAAGCGGTTGGAAGTTATGGCTCATTGTCACACTCAAAGGGTTTCTTGACACAGCGGGTAGGACTTGGTCCCCACCCCCCAGTTTGTTGATGTACCAGACTATGGACATGCTGTCTGACTGATTAGCTATCGTTCCTTGAGATAAGGCAGAATGAAATGCTTGCAATGCTAGAAGCACTGCTCTCAGTTCTATAACACCGACATGCAGATAGGCCTCAGACTGAGACCAAGTGCCTTGGACTGTATTCCAGATATAAAGCCCCCCCCCCACCCCATCTGGGAAGCATCCGTGGTCACTATTGCCTTGGGCTTTGGAGGGACACAGGGACGGCCTAGAAGAATTTCTTTGGACTACATCCACCAGGACATTTTTGCATTGGCTTGATATGAAGACTCTGATCTGTGGGGTGGGTTAAAGTAGACGACTGGTTTGCAAGCAGCCACTGAAAAAGTCTCATGTGAAACCTTGCCAGTGGAACTAATGTAATCACTGCTGCCATGGAGCTCAATGCCTGCAGAATCTGCAGAGCAGATATTTTGCTCAAATGAAGAATAGGATGAACCCACAATTTTATTTTTTGCGACCTGTGATGGGGTAGCGATACCACACAGGACAGTGTTGAGACGCACTCTTATGAAATACATATCCTGAGAAGGGGTTAGTAGAGACTTCGCAAGATTAACCGTGATGTCCAATTGTTGAGATAGTTCCAAAATGAAGTCCATTGTTTGTAGAAGTAGATGCCTGGTGGAAGCGATGAGGAGCGAGTCGTCTAGGTAAGGAAACAATCGGACTCCATGCAGCTTCAAGTGAGCTGTGACTGCTGTCATGCATTTGGTGAACACCCTGGGGGCTGTGGTGAGACTGAAGGTTAGCACTCTGAACTGGTAATGACTGGCTCCTAGCTGGAAGCGGAGAAACTTTGAGTGCTTGTCAATCTTTATGTGGTAATACACGTCTTGAAAGTCAATAGAACACATCTAATAGTTTTCCTTTAAGAAGGGAAGTATTGACCGAAACGGGACCATCCAGAATTTTGACTGTTGAACAAATTTAAGAATGCAGAGATCAAAAATTGATCTCTAGCCCCCTGTTTTCTTTGGCACTACAAGGAATCTTGAGTAAAACTTGAATCTTAATTGGTCTGGTGGGACTTCTTGGATGACTCTTCTAGCAGCTTTTGTATTTCTAATGCTGCTTGATCCCTGTGACTGGGTGGAACATCGGTGAGTTTTGCTCGAGGTCTCGGGTAAAGGGTGAAGGGAATTAAATAATCTCTGGAAATAATCCTTAGCACCCAGGCATCATTAGTTATGCATCTCCAAGAGGTTGGGTGCAAGGAGAATCTTCCCCCGACTGCCTCCAGTGGCAAGCAATCCTTTTCAAGAGCGCTGGTATGGCTGAGCAGAGAAGGACTTCCTGGAACAGAGTCTGCGGACCAGCCATGCCCCTGGGAAGGTAACTTCCAATGTAAACCCCCCTCTACCCCGATGGGCGTTCGTACAATGCGAGTCTTGGAAAGGCTTCGGGGACTTCTTGAACCATATTCTGCCACTCCTTTCATTCCTGGAGTAGGACTGTTTTGGATTGGAAAAACAAATGCCCACAGCAGACAGTCTTTCCATCCTTTACACACCTGGATAGAGTTTCTTTAACTTTGGGCCCAGGCAAAGAGGATCCATCAAGGGAGCATTGACTAAGGAAGACTTGAATGGTTCCGCATACTCACACAGGCACGTCCAAGCGTGTCTTTGAATAGCAGCACCTGAACCTACTGACCTGGTGTGTGCTGCATGTGCAATGAGCCTCATGGACGAGTTTGCAATAGATTCCAGGGTAGCTAACTGGGAGGCCACCTATTCTTGGAGACCCTCAGCCACTGCTCCCGCCAGGTATCTGACAGCTCCTTGACCAGATCCCTTTGAAGTCTAGTAAAGTGTGCCAAAAAGTTCAAGGAGAAGGTTGGTGATGCATAGACCTGCTTCCCAAATCTGCCCATCACCCTGGACACTCAGGGGGATGTACAGTAGAACTTTCCTTGGCTAGTTCTTTCTTGGTGACACCTTTGGTGGAGGGACAGGTTCCTAACCCAGAGACTTAGGTCCATAGGTAAGTACTAGGCTATCTGCCCATAGGCATTTATAAGCCTAGCCACAGAGTGATGGCTTTCACCTCCCGATTAGATTAGTAACCTGGGCCTCTGTCAACAGGGCTCCTGAACTGATCCCAGGGTAGAACTTACGATTACCCATCCACTCATCAAGATTTCTCTTGAAAAGGGTCAGAGAGGAGCTCTGTCGAATATGGATTGGGATTCTATTCCAGAGTGAGGGGAGTCGCTGGGACAGGAATCTATCCCTCCAGCATGTCCTGTTTATTGTTGTACATAGGTTGAAGTCGCTAGAACGAGTGATTCTGAGGGATCTTGTTTTTTTGAGGTGAAGCATGTCCATTAGTTCAGGGTTTGACATGGCCCTATAGGTCAGACATAGGTCACCTCTGAGAAGACGGTAAGCGACTGAGAAGAGCTGGAGCTTTTTTAGTCGTGCTTCATAGGGTAATTGTTTAAGGCCCTTAATCCTCTTAGTGAGGTACTTCTGTGGTCTTTCTAGTTGTCTAGTGAGGTACATCCCAAATGGGGCATTGTACTCTATTATGGGCCTAATGAGTGAGGAGTAAAGGGGCACAATCACCTCCTTGGATCTGGATGAGAAACCCTTTGTGATCAGGTGTGCCACATAGAACGATTTCCTGACCGTTTTGGCTATGTGGTTATCAAAGAAGAGCATGCTATCTACTTGGGTACCCAGGTCCCTAAATTACTTCTTCTGTACTTAGTGGATTCCCATCTATGTGGTAGTTTGTAGGTACTTTGTTTTTCCCAAATGGGATTACTATGCATTTTTTGGCATTTAGCTTGAGGCCGTGACTTTGACACCAGGTGTTTGTCTCTGTGAGACCCTTTTGCAGGATGTCTGTGTCAGCTGGAGAGTCAATTATTGCACCCAATTTACAGTCATCTGCGAACTTGGTTAGCCACAGTCCCTCCGCCTTTGCCTGTACTTCAGAGAAATATATACCGAACAGGAGGGGTCCCAGGACTGAGCCCTGTGGGACTCCGCTTGTGACCGGTTTAGAGTCAGACATGGCGCCTTCCACTCTTACCGTGTGGGTTCTGTCTGAGAGCTAATTGGCAACCCATCTCGTGACATAGGGGGTTAATATTTAAGCTGGTGAGTTTGTCTATGATTCCTGAGTGTGGGATGGTGTCGAACGCCTTAGCGAGGTCCAGATATGCTGTGTGGACCACCTTCCCTTCATCTATAGCCTTGGTGACGGTTTTGAATAAGTCGATCAAGTTCAGGAGGCAAGATCTGCCTTTAACAAAGCCGAACTGGGTGGGGTCCAGTGTTTGGAGGTTCCCAATGTCCCTGTTAATGAGCTCCATGATAATGCGTTCCATGGCTTTGCAGACCAAGCCAGTCAAGCTTATAGGGCAATAGTTCCCAGGGTCAGTTGTGGCACCACCTTTGTCGAGTGGTACGACTGTTGCTGTACGCCATTCTTTGGGTACATAACCTGTAGAGAGGCTGAGTTTGAACAGTGATTTGAGATGGGGGGGTTAGTTCATTTTGAAGCTCGTGTAAGACACAACCTGGGATAGCATCTGGTCCCATTGATGCTGTGTTTTTGGCCTTTGCAAGGGCTGTCTTTACTTGTGTGTCTGAGATATCTGGAGCGCCACATTCTTCTGGGATGGGTGCTAGCCCCTTTGGTGGAGAGGGAGGGGTGAAGTTTGCACTGAACTTGTCAGCCAGGATGTTGGCAATGTCGGTTGGTTCAGTGTATTTATGGCCATTATGCACTAGCTCGAAGCATATAAACTTCCCATTCACATCAAGCAGAGCACTTCACTGGCCCTCTAAGAGAAATCTTGACGAGTGGCTGGGCAATAGGAAGTTCACCCTGGGGATCACTTTAGTGGCCTTGCTTGACAGGGACACTGGGAACTAACTTTGGGCAGCATGATGCCAGGGAATCTTCCTGGGCTAGGCTTATATAGGCTCCAGGGCAGTTAGACTACTACACACCTATGAACCTATGAACCATAGCATCAACTATTAAGCCCTTTTCCCAATATGGTTGGCCCTCATGAGCAGAAAGCATTTTTTCAGGTCTCCGGGAGACAGGTTCCACAGAGTCAGAAGCCTTCCACGCCTGCTGAGCGATCAACTTAATTAGGTTGTCAGCTGGCGGGGTCACCCAGGTAGAGGGACATGCCCCAAAGGCCTGCAGGAACACGGACTCCCTCATCAAAGTCCGCATCCTTTGTGATGGATTCCTCGGGAGAATCAAGACGTTTCCTCTTATATGATCTCTTCCAAGGTGGCTCTTCAGTGGGAGCATCTGAAGAGGGTATACCTTTAGCAGGTAATTCCTGTGGCCTTGGGGCTCGCTGTCCAGGGGTAGAGGTTGGTGGTACAGCAGATAAACCTAGGGTCAAAGGGTGAGACTCCAGTAACACAGGAGCTACCTGAGACAAGGCAGTGGCCAAGGCTCTTTCCATGGCCTGAAAGGCAGGACCCCCTGAAGAGGGAGGGGAGCCCAGAACAGAGACCGACAAACTCTGAACTGGGTTCACATCCCACCCCAAGGGACTCATCTCACAAACTGGAACAGAGGACAGGTCCTCCACTGGCGCAGCCCAAACAAGAAAGGCAGGCTTCATAGAAAAAATCAGAGCCAACTTGAACCCCTCGGGCCTGATGGCACGGAAGGCATCAGAGCCATACCTTTGAAGACTAATGAAGACAAAATGGTTATTGGAGCCGATGTTATTGGAACCTGTGAAGTTGGAGTAGAGTGCCCTAAAACCCTTGCAAGAGGTTAAAGGATGAGCATAGGACAAAGTCATAGGAGAGAAACACCCTGAACTGGGAAGGGAGGGGGGCTGAGAAGATGGGGGAAGACCCCTGGCTGTCAGGATCTGATACACCAACCTTACTATATCCACTTCTGAGGGACTTCTGGTGGAGCGCACAGATAATGCAGAAGACTCGGGATGTTCTAGAAAAAGACGAGGGAGATGACCCAAGGAAGAGTCAATGGAGGGAGAATAAGTGGTCTTGGGCTGAAGAGAAATATCAGTCTTCGGCACCGTTTGTGGCACCTTAATAGGTATAACCGCTGACATCATAGCAGTAACAGTCAGTGCCAGTGTCGGAACCGTAGTCCCAGCCATTTCCGGTGAAGTCACAATTTGAGTAGATGTCAAAAACGGTGTTGACGGCACAGTCAGTGTGTGTCGGAACCAAGGTTACAGTCAATTTAGATGAAGTCTTAATTTGAGTGGATGTCTAAATCATTGTCGATGGCACCAGTAAGGGTAATGGTGTCAAAGGTTCAGTCCGTTCCATAGTCTTCAGAGCCCAATTGGTTCCAAAGTGGAAACTACATATGCATGTTTATGCTTTTTAACAGTTGGTGCCGAGGGAGATGGCACAGAACGGGAGGTTTTAGAACCAGAGGCCAGGGAGATTGGTCTGCCTTGGACAAGGCTTCCTCAAAAGGGGCTTTGAGAATAAATTAGGGTTCTGTTACTAAATCCCTGGCAGATCAGTGCTTAAGTGAGGTGCTCCCAAACAGTATACACAACACTCATGACCATAAAAGTTTGGCATTTTTCTGCCACACTTTTACATCATTTGAAACCAGTAGTAGAACTTCGATTTATCCACAATCGCCCTAAAAAAAAAAAACAAAAAAAACTGGGGAGGCAGAAAAAAAAGGGAAGAGGAGATGGTCAACACACAAGCACAGCCCAAAGAACAGCACTACCAGCAATGGTAGAGAGATTATTCAATGGTAAAGGAGAGGAGAAGGTAACTACCAACGATGGTATAGGGAATTACCAACGGTAAAGGGAAGGAAATAAACAGACACAGTAATGGTAGACCAGAAAATTTAAAGATTAAAAGGATAAGAAGTAAATACCAACAATAGTAGAGGAGAATCAAGTACAAAAATTAAAGTTTTACTTAGCTAAGAGAGAGGAGTCGGCTGATGCGTCTTGCTGTAAGAGCAGCAAACGAGACCTGGGGTAATGTAGAGAGGGGCATTGTGGTACACTAGTGGCTCGAGAGATTTTTTGGCTGATGCAAGCTAGATAACGGCTGAATCAGTCCCAAGGATTGGAACCATACCCAGAAGTCAAGAAAAGATGAAGATTGACAACATCAGATAAAAAGATTATATATTACCAAATGAGTATGAGGGATGGGCTTCCTCAAATTTGACTATGCATATAGATTTACAAATGTGGGACTGTATACATATTCACTAATCTCATCAGATCCAAAAAGTGAAAGTTTTAAAATATGAGAAGTCTAAGTCATCTTTGCTTAGTTAGCAAAAGCATTTGAGAATAAAGCATGAATGGAAACCAAATTAAGTAAACAAAAATCATACAGAAACCGAAAGTTCTAAAAAACAAAATACAGAATACAATGAAAAGGATACGATGTAAAAGGAAAAAAAATTGGAAGTCTGCAAATATAGTGGCAAGTACAGAGATCTATTGGAACAACTTCATAGGTTCATAGCTGTGTACTACGCTAATGGCCCGGTGGCCTTTACAAGCCTACCTCATAGAAGTCCCCTGGCATTGTTGTGATGCCCGTTGTTAGCCCAGTGCTGCTATCATGCCGACCCACTGGAGTGATTCCCCAGGGTGAACTTTCTATTTCCCATCTACTCATCAAGATTTGCAATCCACCTAATGATACAGGGGTTAATGCCTATTTTGCTGAGTTTATCAATAATTCCTGAGTGAGGAATGGCATCAAGGGCCTTGGCTGCATGAACTGCCTTACCTTCATCCACTGCTCTGGTGACTGACTCAAAGAAGTCAACCAGGTTAAGCAGGCATGATCTACCTTTCACAAAACCAAATTCTATGTGATCTAGAGTTTGGAGATTCTCTATATCCTTGTTAATTAGGTCCATGATGATGCGCTCCATAGCCTTACATATCAGACTCGTCAGGCTAATGGGGGGCGATAATTTCCAGGGTCTTTAGTCACTCCTCCTTTATGGAGAGGGATGACTGTAGCATTGCGCCATTCGGTAGGGACAAAGCCTGAGGTGAGGCTGTGAGTGAACAGGGCACACAGATGTGATGCCAGTTCACTTTGTAATTCATGTAGAACACAGCCAGGGATATTGTTGTGTCCCATGGAAGCTGTATTCTTGGCCTTGGACAATGCAGCTTTAACCTGTGCTGCAGTAATGTTGGGTGCCTGGCATTCTTCTGGTATTGAGATTGGTCCTTTGGGGGGGGGGGGGGGGGTAAAGTTGGCACTGAAACTGTCGGCCAGTATATTGGCAATATCAGCTGGCTCAGTATAGGAGGTATCATTGTGCAGTAACTCAGAGCAAATCTGGGTATTTCTGTGGAGATTCTTGATATAACTATAGAAGGCTTTGCGTTTAGTGTCTGCCGCAATTCTGCCTTCACAGCTGGCTTTGGAGGTTTTGATGAGGGATCTCTACTTTTTGTTGAGGCTAATAAGGAAATTTTTCCAGTCTTGGGATTTCACCTTTTTCTGCAACAGTTTCTTCCTTCTGTTGTAGAGTTTATTAATGGCAGGGGACCACCAGAGTGGCTTCCTTTTTTTAGAGGAGAGCGTCTTGGTTCAGTTATATGTATGGCCAGTTCCATGCATTTATGTACGTGTTCATACAGTGCACTGGTGTATGATTCGGCAGTCTTGCATCTATTTTCCATTGGCAATGGTGCCGTGAAGTTAGCCAGTCTAAAGTTAACTTTGGAGAAGTTTTTCATGGTGGACCCCTTTGAGAGGGTGTGTGGATGAGATATGGATTTCCATGGTGATTAGTTTGTGGTCGGATCTAACCAGGGAGGAATTGACTATTGGTGCAGAGCAACGATTGTCCATGTTAGTAATAACCAGGTCAAGGAAGTTGCTTCCTCTAGTGTGGGGATAAGAATGAGCTGGTCCAGGGCATTGGAATGGATGAATTCCAGGAAGCTTTGGGCCAGTGGATTGGTGCATGAATAGATTTCCCAGCTGATGGAGGGGTAGTTTAAGTCACCTAGTATGAGTGTTGGGTTGGATCTTAACAGTTTCCAGGGTGCTTAGGAATGTGGCGTGAGTCTTGGGACATGGCTGGGGACCTGTAGCAGGCTACAACCTGAATCTCCATCTTACCCAATGTTAGTGTTAACTGGAGTATCATAGATGCGTTATGCTGGGCTACTAGTCTGGGGTGTGCATATCCTTTATGAATATGGAGACACCACCACCTTTGGAGCTTCGGTCCATGTTCTGGGGCCAAAAGGAGTGGAATTAGTTATAGCCTGGTAGCGCAGGGGTTCTTTCTGCTGCTTTAAACTAGGTCTCCGTTACAGCACAAATGTCGATGTTCTCCACTTTTAGGAGTGCTTTGAGCGAGTGCATCTTGAGATCTAGCGTTGAGCAGCATGACCCTCAGGATTGCATTTATTTATAGCTGTCACGGTGGTAATTTGGTCTTTGGAACACCACCTAAAAAAGGCACTATAAGGGTGGCAAGAGCCTTAGCCAGTACGCAGAAACCCAGGGGTGACAGATGCAGGCCATCTCTGGCAAAGTATCGAGATCTGTCAATCATATCATCCCAAGCAGACAGATACTGGATCCCCTTAGAATGACACCAGAAACTTGGCCAGTTGTTGAAGTCAATCATTTTATGTTTGTACTATGTTATCATTCTGGGCAATGGTAGGATGCTGCTCGTGACTAGGGTCATACCTGCCTGGGCCACATAATCCAAGAGCTCTACCATGTCTCTTTTCATGTAGTCCAGGAAGTTGCGTCTCAGGTCATTCACACCCACATGGACAATGACCGAGTTATACTTGTTGTGGAGTGACCCGAGTGCGTGTGTTGTGCTGGATTCTGGCACCTGATGGACAGCTGACTGTTACCTTCTCCTTATTCAACCTAGTAAGCGAGACATCAGTGTGCCTCACTATTTAGTCACCTATGATTACTGCATTGAGCAAGCTGTTTTACCTTGGGGGCTTAGGCTGAGGGACACACTGTGTAGGTAAGCTATGTATCTTGTTGTTTGTGCTGTGTTGTGGTGGTCATCTGCGTTTCTGCCTTCGAGGTCTCTGCTGTTTGGGTAGATTTCTATTGAGAGCCTCTGCGAAGGTGGGTGTATGGTTTGTGTTTTTATGAGAGGGCTGTGATGGTGGGTGTTCTGGAGGGCTGTGTGTTCCATGTGGTGTGGTGAAGGTGTTCACCTTCTCCTCTTGACCAGCTATTCCAGTCTTGGCTGAAGAGTTCATGGCTTCCAATTTGGAGATACAAGTGCATCTTCTCACAAGTCTGAGTGTTGGGAGGTAAGAGGACAGGGTTGTCTGTGTACATGAGGCAGTTGCTACACTGCCTCAGAATGGCCAAATTCACCAGGTTAATAGGATAAAGCATAGGAAACAGACCTTTAGACATGCCATGAGGGATGGTCATCATTACTAAGTACTGGAGCGGTTTCCTAATAGGACGCCTAGTGCTGATAGCACTTGTGCGCTACAATCATTGCTACAAAAAGCCTGATGAAATGCTAGCTGAATAAGCTAATTAAAGTGTAAGAGAGAAGAGAAAGTTGAAAGGGACAGAAAAAACTGCCCAAACGGCCAATAAACTACAAATTCAGAGCCAGAAACCACTCCTCTTGGGGTAGATAGGCTACCTAGTACTTACCACTCCCACTGATAAGCTGGAAGGCTTCCCTCCAACACAGAAAGGTCTGGGGAAGTTAGAAACTTACAACTTACAGTCCTGAGTACAGCAAATCTGTATTTGGACTATTCTAGTAACAGGAAAGGTGGAAAACAAGCTTAGAACTTTTTTTTTTTCAGAAAAAACAGTTAACTTATAGCTGGAATACCTCAAAAAGGGTTCAAAACCGTGCAGCTGAAGCTCTGGATGCTGCAGACCAGTATGCAGACTATGCTACTCAATTTTAAGGTTAAGAACTCAGTAAGAAAAAACTCACAATGAAGCACAGATTAATCACTTATAGTCAAAAGAATAGCACTTGCAGTATGAAAAAATACAGTTGAACAGCAACGAAATGCAGTAAAATGCAGTTAAACAGTAATGAATTACAGTAGATAGCAATGCTGACAAAGATTATTTATTTATTAATTATTTATTTTACATTTGTTGACCGGGCTAGTCTAGCTGGACACATGTCCATTTTCAGTAGAGGCCCGGGAAGAAAAGCTCCAAGAAATCATACAGAGTTAATACAAAGTTAATATAAAAGTTATGACAGATATTATAAGAACAATTATTACATAAAAACAATTTTTTTTTCTTCATACAAGTAGTACAAGTTAGAATATTCATAGTGATAAGGTGCAATATACATATATGTTGTATGCAATAATATTGTTTATTGATACATAAAGGGAAGATAATAAAGGATGTAGGGTGAGATTTAGCGAACAGGAGAAGAATTAGTTGGGGTTAGTATAGGAGCATAGCCAGTGTTTATTGAGATATAGTTTTAGATTCCTTTTAAAAAATGAGAGGAAGTCTGAGATGTGATTTCAGAAGGCAGTTTATTCCATAGTTTTCCAACAGAGTTAGAGAACAAGGAGTCACCTGCTGAGTTGTTGGGTTTAGTAGTATTGATCAGCAGTTTGTTTGAGGAGCGTAGATTTTTGAGATTATTATAAGGTGTAATGAGGCTACAGAGTATTGGAATGTTGCTAGGTTGATACAGGGTCTTGTGGGCTATAGTGAGCTGGTGAAATTGAAGCTGGTTAAGAAATTCAAGCCAATTTGATTGTCTTAGATTTAAACAGTGATGGGTTCTAAAAGGAGAGCCTGTAGCAAATCTAGCAATATTATTATAGGATGTTGCTAGTTTATTGATGTTGTTTTTAGAGAGATTGGTGTATACAGGAGAGGCATAGAGAAGAGTGGATATTAGGTGAGTTCTGGCTATAGTGATCCTAGCTTCTGGTGTAAGATAGGTTTTAATTCTGTAAAGGGATCCTAGTTTTTTTGTTAACTAATTTTATTGTGGTGTTTATGTCAGTATCAAAGTTAAGATTGTTGTCTATTGTTATTCCTAACAGTTTAGTGGTTGGGTCAGGAGAGATAAGAGTACAGTTGTTAGAAGTGAGACTGAAATGTAAAGAGGTGGACCTTCGGGTTGGTGTGAAGAGTAGCAGTTTAGTTTTCTTGGGGTTTAGGAGGAGGCAGCGGTGGGAGAACCATTGTCTACAGTGTTGAAAGCTTTTTGGGTAAGAGTCTGAGGTTCAGTTTGAGAAGTGGCTGAGCAGATTATGGTAGAGTCATCTGCAAATTGAATGCAGGTGGAGTATGGAATAGCTGTTTGCAGGTGGAGTATGGAATAGCTGTTTGCAGGTCATTAATGTAAATGGAAAATAGGAGTGGGCCTAATATGGAGCCCTGTGGGACTCAGAGGGAGATAGAAAGGTGATTAGATAGTTCATTTTGCCAGAGTACAGCCTGCTGACGGTTTTCAAGGTAAGATGTAAACCAGTTCATAGATAGAGGATCAAGTGAAAGAGAATTTAGTGTGTGAAGGAGTAGTTGGTGATTAACCATGTCAAAAGCTTTAGAAAAGTCAATGAAGACTGCGGATGAAAGAAAATTTTTGTTGCAGTTATTGCTGATGCAGTTTGTGAACGATAGCAGGGCAGTGGTGGTACTGTGGAAAGGTCTGAACCATGTTGACAGCTAGCAAGTAGGTTGTTCTGGAGAAGGTGGTTAAGAAGTTGTTTATGGATGCATTTTTCCATAATTTTTGCAATAGGGGATAGTAAAGCTATGGGGCGAAAGTTAGAAAAAGTCATTGGAGTGCCCCCCTTTATGTAGTGGGATGATATGCAAAATTTTCCAGATAGATGGGACAGTTCCTTCACTTATGGATCTATTTATCAGAATGGAAATGGGATAGGCAATGGCTTTAGCTCCTTTTTGCAAGAATTCTGCTGGAAGTTTATCAGCTGAGGGGGTGGTAGGTTTTAACTTTTGGAGAAGGGAGGAAATAAAGGAAGTTTTACTGGTTGTAAGTGAAATAAAGGGGGTGGGTTTTTAGAAGTGGGCAGGTTAGAGGTATCAGGAGATAGGTGGCTAGCTAGAGTTTGGATGGTGTCTGTGAAGAAAGAGTTAAAGGCATTAGCTGTTTGTGTGGGATTCTCAGTGTTTGAGCCTTGTGGTTTGGGTGTGATCGACTGGCCTGGGAAAAGAAGATTGTTAATACTAGTCCAAAATTTTCTAGGTTCCTTGTGAGAGGTTTGCCGTAATTGGAGATAAAAGTTCTTTTTGTCTAGCAGGATGGCTTTTTTGTACTGTTTCTATGTTCTCTAAAGGTTTGGCGGTCTGTCAGATTCTTAGTAGTACGCCATTTTGCCTAGGATTTGTTTTGGAGTAGGATTTTTTGTTTAGTATTGTTAGTGAGCCAAGGGGCTGGTTTAGCTTTGGTTCTAATAGAGCGAGTTGGTGCGTGGTGGTCAAGGGTGGTTAAGAATATGGAATTAAAGTATTCAACTGCTTCGTTTAGAGGGAGAGTTTTTAATGGTGACCAATTACATTGTTTCAGTTCTGTTTGGAAAAGTTCTGGGTTAAATTGCTTTTTTGAGCGTATTGTTCTGAAAGTGTTAGGGTATATTATGTTGGTTTTATGTCTGATAATATACGCTAGTGAATGGTCACTTAGGTTATCTGGAAGGGTTCCTGCTATGTAGGTTTGATGAGGAGTATTAGTAAGTATCCAATCCAAGGTACTTTCTTTGTTATTGAGTCTATTGGTTCTGGTAGGGCAGTTTATAAGTTGTGAGAAGCCATATAGGTTAATATGGGTAGTGGGGCTTATACTAGTACAGGAATTCCAATCTATATTAAAGTCCCCAAGGACTATGGTTTCTTGTGGGAGATTAATAGAAAGCCAGTTAAGGAAATACTCAAGTGTATTAATGTTATTTCCTGGGGGAAGATAAACACAGATGATAATTATGGCTTTACATGTACTGACCTGAAGTTTGGAGATCATTTCTGCACTATTGTCCAAAGGTAGGTTAAGAATTATAGTGCTGACTTGTAGCTCTGTTTTGTAGAGGATTGCTACCCCTCCTCCCTTTCTGGAAGTACGGTCAAGTCTAATGATATTGCAACCAGGTGGGGTGATTTCATTGTCTTTAATGGTAGGTTTTAGCCATGTTTCTGATGAACATAGGATGTCAAATAGGTGAACCTGTAAGAGGGCGTGAACTTGAGCACTTTTATTGCAAATACTACGTATGTTAAGATGTGCTATAGACAGTGAGTTGGAAAGGTTTGGTAGGTGATAGGGTCCTAGTTTTGTCTTGGTTGCTGTTTGCAGTGGTAAGGGGATAGTTAGGGCCAGGGTTGGGATGAATGTCCCCATCTAATAGTGAGTGGGGGAGTGTTAAAGGTTTAGGCTGGAGAGGCTTACAATAATAGTCAAATAATTTTCTAGATTTTAGATTAGTGAACTTAATGCGTGCTGATCTGTGACATTTGGCTAGTAGGTAGCTGGGTTTGAAAATGAGGTTTAGGAAGTTTAGGGAGAAAGGTATTGTTGGTGTTGAGGTGTGTTTGGATGGGAAGGGAATGGTATAGTGGAGGGATTGTTCATAGCAGGTAAAGAGATAGGTAGTGGCTAGAGGAGGTAGGAGAAAGACCCAGATTAATAAATGTAATTTGTGAGGGATGATTAATATAGACATTTTAAAGGTTAGTGAGGTGAGAGAGAGATGGGAGGTAGGTATTAAAGCACTTAAGAGATATAGTAGTAGGTTGGGTATTAGAGCAAGGAGGGATGAGAGGTAGGTATTAGTGGATGTGTTGTGAAAAAAAGGGGGTTGGGAGTGTTAATGATGTGTTTTGTATGATAGGAGTAGGTATAGAGGGGTGTGTCTTTTAGAGGAATAAATGTAGGAGCACTGGGGGCGGGTGAGATTTGGGGGCAGGGTACGGGAGTGAGCCCGAAGGGCGAACTGAGCGGGTAGAGACAAGAGAGTAGTCTGTCGAGGAAAACAATCAGTGAAGTATGAGAATTCAGCTGGTAAGTCTGGAAGATCTGGGAGTTAGAGTGGGAGAATGTAGAAGAAAGTCAAGAGGCTAGTAAGAAGAGATTCACGCTGTTAGAGGAGTAGCAGGTGATTAAGGATACCTTAGGACAAAGGAGAGATGGTGAACATGTATGTAGAAAACTGGGGACAGAGTACTGGAGGTACGGTTAACAAAGAGGTAGGAAATTAATATACAGAAAGCTTGTAATGAGACGCCACCTAGTGGCCAGTTACTTAATTGCAACAGATAGCTCTCCTACAGGAGATGGCAGGCTAAGTGAAAGTTGCGGATGGACCAGATAGTGATAGAGAGTATATAAGTTGGAAGCAGGGGTCATTTAAGGAGATAAGTATTAAGTGGGGGGGTTGGCTGCTGGCTAACCTGACCGGGAAGCTTGCCTAACCTAGCAGAATCTTAATATATTTTTATAGTTGCAAATTGCTCTTAGCAGTAACAATACATACTTTCACTGCCTTTTAAGAAGGGAAATGTCTCTCAGGGAGACATTATGTAGGAATGGTTAAGGAGAGGTGAACTAAACTCAAAAAATGAAAGGCTAATAATGGCGGCCCAAAACAGTGGGCTACATTCATGTTGGTTTACAACGTTTATTGAAAAAGTGTGAGAAACAGGCAAATGCAAGTTCTGTAAAACAGAACTGAAAATGGTTGTACAGGTAGTTGCTGGGTGTAATATACTCATGGCAGAGTGCCTGTATACTGAAATGTGCAATAATGTGGCAAGACTGGCGCATTGGGGATTATGCGAATACTACAATACAGAAGTAGTAGAGAAGCATTGAAAACAAGAACTGCAAAGCATTATAAAGAACGTTGTGGTTTATACAACATGGATCACCCATTACCAGTAGTTGAAAAAACAGGTAAGTATACCAGATATGTTAGTTTATGAAAAAAAGACAAAAGCACTAATCATTGAAACTACTACACCCTGTGATTATAGTTTTACATTCTGAAAGACACAAACTTCTAAAGTGTCAGGATTTGCAAGCACAAACTAGAACAATGTGGATAGAGAGAACTCCAGTTTCATTAGTATTTAGAGAAACACTAACAAAAAATAATTTTCAAGCATACTTAAATAAGCTACCAATACACTCAATCCAGTATGAACTGCAGAAGACAGTAATTTTGGGTATATTGAAGGTGCTGAGAAGAGCACTCTTGGCAAAAACTGAAAGACCAAAACAATACTAATTTCATGAACTTTAACCATATCCTGACTCAAGAATGGGGCCATTCCAGTCACACTACAAGAAATTAAAAAAGGAAGAGAAGAAGCACGAAAGGAATCAAAAGCCCTCTAAAGAAATGATGCCCTGCTTCTTCTTCAGTTCTCTTGTGAGGTGTTAAGAAGGCTAGCCATATAACTAGTAGTGGGCATCAAAATCTGTGTTACTGAGCTCCTTCTTGTGGAAGGAAAGTCTTAACTGTGCACTCCTGCACAGGCACGTACCTAAGTTTTTGTCCCTAGCTAAAGTACCACAACAGCCAAAATTAAATTAAACAAATGCTATCCCACTATGGATACTGGAAAAGCTCTTAGAAAGGCCTTTCTACAGCCTCCAGTTTATCCAGTAACTTCAATTACAAATGCACCTGGAAATGAGAGGTGATATGAAAAGCTTAATTCCTGACATCCCAGCATAAATGCACCTTCTTTCCACATATGTCACACATTCAGACAAGTTGGTGACAAACTTGTGGCCTTTGGGGCATATACTGGACTTTAGCAATCACACAAAAAATCAGTACTGGGAATGCAAGTTGATCTGCATTACTCTTTTTTGGGACTGACTGTAGTTATAGTACCCTCAGAATACCCTGACAGCATCCTTCATGAGCAACTCCAGTGTGAGTGTGTGTGTGTGGGGGGGAGTTGCTTTAAGCTTCAGGCAAGAAAGTCCAAGCACATCTGGGGAAAAAATAATCAGCTAAAGGGCAGTGAGAAAGAACAGGATCCGCTGAAGGAGATGCTTAGTGGAGCGGACTCTAATCATAGCTGAGACGGCAGACTCAAGAGCTTCTGACTTCTCATGGGAATACCATAATCCCTGTTGCACACCTGTGGGTATCACCTCTCTCATAGGGGCAACTGTATGACAGGTTACTGCAAAATGAGCAATAGCCAAGGGCAATGTGGAGTAGGCAATGTTCTGCATCAAACAAAACAAATCTCCCGAATGGTGTACTCCAACATGTGCACTTCAGTCAAGTAGCTGCCCATGCTACCATGTCACTTTTCACTTTTACCTTTCAACATTTTTATGAAAGATGTTGCCCTTTCCTTGCCAAGGGACTTAACAGCAAATCTTCATTTTACAATCTCCATTCTTAACAGGACAATATCTTCTCTTGCTGTAGGGCACACTTCAATCTCTCTGTAGGAGAAAAAACCTTTATCAAAACTGCCCCTGCCAACCAGAATCATCGACAGTCTATCAGCAATTTAAAAATAATCTACTAAATCACCTTAAAGTAAGCTATAGCTCTAAGTGCTTTACAGAGAAGCAGGATGGATTAATAATCCCTGTTTGTATCTCTCTACTTATTTTATTCTAATTAAATCTGTTGTAGAAAAATGAGTTTTTTTAAATCCACTGTTATAAAGGCCGAACCTTTCCAAACCATGGTTTTGATGTCGTAACATGTATGTTAGCATTAGAATATGCTATCTCATTTGTCTCTCTACATTTACCAGGTATGAAATAATTGCATTATTACTGTGTGATCACTAACAAATCCTTGGAAAAAAAATTAGAACTGCTTTGTGAACATGCACTTGTACCATTGAAAACAACCACTGGATTAAAAGGGATACCACTATGATCAACTGTGTTTAATGTTGTACCATGTATACAGTTACATGCTCTTCTAGTTCAGCAATATCTGAACAGTGAAAAATGTTCATCTCCAACAAAACCATGCATGTACATGCCTCCTCTTACACAGTTGCATCAGTGAAAAATATTGCTTTCTAGTTTGTCAATATTTATCTGTCTCTCTACATCTGTACAAACTGGAATACGTTAATGTACAGTGTAAACAAATGTTCTGCAACAGCACTCAACACAAATGTTCTGTAATTTTCAAAAGTGCAGTGTGCCCATACCACGGCTAGAATAGGTCCAAGGGTGAGTCCATCTTCCAAGTTAACAAATGAAACGCAATGTGTAATTTCCCCACAAACATGCATCTGCCTGACATCGGGCCTTTTAAGTACACGAAGGATAAGATCAGGAGGCACATCTCTAGTACCACTTATCCATGGCAGAATGCCTTAAATACCCAATCCATAGGATCAGGCTGGCCACCAGAAGGATACAATAGATTATTTGAACATAACACACTACAGAAAACTTAGGTTGGATGCCACATCTCCTCCATATTCAAACTTCTCATTGAGGAAGTAGACAAATTCAGTCTTGAGTTCTTAATCAAGATCAAGCTTTCCACCTTAATAATTCAGAGACCTGGATAAACACCTAGCTAACTTCAAGGAAGGTCAGGACCTGGTCTGACTTTTGACTGCTTACTCTTGTACTGATGCTCCAGGATATTGCTGAAGCATTAAAAAGATCCCCCCCACCAGTCATTTTTACCACAGGTATTTCTTCAAAGTAGGTCAAGAACATATCCTAGATATTAAACAGTTAGACCAAAGCTATAGTATTTGTGACAGTTACCAGTGCCGTGCTCTTTCATATGATAGTACACTCAATGGTACTGGTCTTGACTACCAATTTGATGGCCACACAGATGATTGCAAGGTTCAAGGTACAAACCTGTGTGAGCAGTTATAAATGTTGAAGAACTCCAGGGTTGAGCATGTGCTGGCTCATCCAGGGAATGCAGGGTTATGCAGAAAACGATACAGAATTCCAACTGGTGAAGTAATACCCATTCTATAACCCATCAGGGATGGTCCAACATCAGATGGTCTACTTTTCTTAGAGTTCTTCCACATAAGAGTGATGTCCATGAACTAATGGCTAAAAGCTTACAGTTCTCCACAAATGTTCCAAGATAGATCATTTCAGCTATACTCTACTCAGAGTTTTGACAAGTTAGCTTTACTAAACATGGCCTACTTTCAAGGCAGACCTGAAGTGGCATTTAACTGACTAGGAGTAAATGACTAATTGGTGGTCTACTGCTGTGTGTCAATCTGATAATAAAATGTTACAAATAAGACTGAAAGGTAAATCACTCAGTACAAACTGCAAAAACACAGCCAAGGTGGAGCTTTCACTGTTAGAAACAGCTGCTGGGGGTTGGTTTTATTGGCCTGAATGTATCCATAAAGACCTAAAAAGTCCTGGGTATTCAGAAGCTGGGTAGCTGAAACACTTGATGCCCTTAAGGGGTCATTTGCATGTATCCCATGGGCCTCCATTACAAGAGATTTAAGGTATCTACAGTGAAAACTCTAGCTTGGCTGGGTTTTTCTTGCAATTTTTAGTAATTACAGGAAGATGCATCTGGGATGAGCATTAACCTATGAAGCCACAGAGTCATTTTGTGAGGAAAGAAAATAAAAGGTGTGAACTGTCATAAAAGAACTAATGAACAGCACACGGAAAGTCAAAGATGCAGAATAATTATTGAGACATGATATTTCAAAGCTTCCGATTCCATTCGTCAATGAACTATGGAGAATGTTTAAGAGCTACAGATTTGGTCAAAAGTTTATAAACCTTTGCAATGCTGCATACAAAAATAAGGTCATTGTTCTGTTGGTATGCTGATGATTTGGCATAGAATTTAGCATAAACATAAGGATTAAGCAAGGTTGTCTTCTATGTTGTTTTCCTTTAAAAACAGATAGAATAGTAAACAAATGGAAAAAAAAGTTATATGATGGGAAATGGGATATGGAACTTGCAAAGTTGCTTAGGACATTACCTTGCACAACTAATTAATTACAAATTAAACATTGGATGAGAGAATAAGGTTAAGACTGCGCTGTCTGCCCCATAGTGCGGTGGCATGTTTAGCTGACCAGGTCACTGCCACCAAATTAAAGGACTTTGTTAACCCCAGTCAGCTTAGAAGACCACCCACTCCCTTTAGGAGTATTGTTCCTTCAGTGGAATTCCTATCCATTAACAGTGCAGTAAATGAACAACGTATGTTACACTGTAATCACCAAGCCTAACATTCTATACCCACTTGATGTAACTTATTACTGTGTGCCTACTGTGTGCCTCATTAAAGTACTGCCCCTGGTCAGCTACAGTGCTCTCTGTGTACCCCCACCCCACTACCCCTGCTCTCTCTAGTCTAAGACATTCACCTTCCCACATAGCCTTACACCCATCCACTTTTTCTGTTAGCTCTTTCCCTCTACTCTCATGTCTCCTACTGACACAGTCCCTCACATCTCTACCGACCACCTGTTTGTTTCCTCCCTCTGACCTCTCTCTCCCATATAGAATCCCTCTGGTCTCTTTCTCCCACATAGAATCTCCACTCTCACCTTTCCCTACCATATAGTCTCTTTCATTCACCTTCCTAGCCTTTCTCCCAGCCTAACGATCAGTTCTTCTGCTTAGATTTGTGCAAAACCTAAAACAGAAACAGGAATCTCTGACATTAATCAAGACATTCCCTCTCCTGTGCTGAAGTATCCATCCTCCTCACGGATTGTTTTTTCTTTTTTTTTTCCTTCTCGTTTGCTACACCTTCAGAAAGGTGCTGCCCCACTCTGTTCGCCCTTGCTAATGCTCGGGCTCACTTCGCTCCCCTACCTTACACGTCCATTCCCTCCCATCCCCACTTCAATTACATTTACAGTTACAGACCAGACCCCTCAACACAACTCACTCCCCAATTATCCAAGCCCCAATTATCCAAGCAGTCCTCACCAATCATCCCCCACACTAGAACACGCCACCACACCCTTATTCAACACCTGTCCTGTATAGTTACTGATACCACTCCTACACTCACCCAACTCCTCCTGCAACTCAGCAATGTCCTATACACATCACACCCAGCTACTAAAATTATTCTTTTTTTTTCATTAACTGTCTTCTCTCTCCTCCTGCTGTCCATCCTTTCCTCCTACCACACACAACTTAATATCACCTCCCCACCACCATGGCAGACTCCACAACCAGTCCCATAAAAGTAGGGCATTTCCCAAATCACCCTGCAACTTTACCTCCACCCAACCTCCCCCACCGTATACTACTCTTAAATACAAAACTAGCCCTCCGTCCTCCCAGAAACAAGCTAAGATATTACACAAGCTAAAACTCCATCTATGCCTACTCCAAAAAGTGGCTTGCTATGGGGACATTCACCCTAATCCAGGACCCAACAAATCTAACAAGAGAAACTTAAAACAGCCAAATCCTCTATATCTAAGACCAACCTCATCTCTCCTTCTTTTAAACATTAATGTAAGAAGTATTCTTAACAAAACACAGGACCTTCATGCCCTACTAGCTCTGTATAAGTCAGATGTCGTTGTATTAATAGAAACTTGGCTCAAACCTGAACATCACAATAATGAAATTACTGCCCCTGGGTACAATATTATATGCAGAGACAGAACAGGTAAAAAGGGAGGCGGTGTTGCAATACTATTCCAAAATCACCTCACTATTGAACAATTTGAGTGCAGTTCCCAAGACGTCAAAGACATAGAACTAATACTAGCCAAATTAAAACTCAACTCAAACAAATTATTTCAGGCAGATATATCCTGTCAGGTAATACTGCCATACTGGAAAGCCTACTAAACTGAATGTCATCCTCCCTTCCACAAGAAACCCTACTATTAGGTGACTAACACTGACTGGACTGACTGTTCCAGCCAAAAATCCCACCACCTATATTAACCTCCATGGGTTTAACCAAATTATAACTGTCCCCACAAGAATTGAAAAAACCTCCAAACGCCAGTCCATCTTAGACTGGATTTTGCTATCAGACCCCATGCTGGTTCAACAATCAGGCCCGTCTTCTTGACAGTCTGAACGACCATCAAGCAACTTACCCAATTAGAAACCGATCCCACCACAATGAACAACCCATCCTCAGAGTAGTACGTAACAAAAAGACCTTCAGAGCTAATGACCTAATTCACTAAAATGCTGCAACTGGACTCCCTTGAAACAACTACCCCTAGATGAAGCCATGCAGTACTTTAACTCAACCTTCCTAAGCATCTTAAACTGTCATGCACCCCCCAGAACCATTAGAATCAAAACTAACTATGCCCCATGGCTAACAAAATATACTAAAACCATAATGAAAGAAAGGGACAAAGCCTGGTTACAATTTCACAAACAAAAAAACACTACCTTGAGACAGGATTATCTTGAACTCCGCAACAAAGCTAAAAAACTGATGACATTTGACAAAACTAATGACCATAAAACCATGCAAGAAAAATATGCTCACAACCCTCAAAAAGTCAGGGCCACAATAAAGTTTACTGCACACAGTAAAATCCACCACTCCTACCCCTTTATTACTAAACAACCATGTCAACATCCCCACCCAATTTAACAAATAATTTACTGAAATGGTCCAAGCCCTAGCCAACACCCACAACACTGCTAGCACCCCCTTTACCTACAGAGACCCCTACCCATTTCAGTACAACAAACTCCTCCAGTTTTTCCCTGCACCCAGTCCCCACTAATACAATTGCTAAACTCCTCACAAAACTGAAACAAACCACTCTGGCAGATGACAATCTACCGGTAGACTTCCTTCAAATAACAGCTGAAGCTATAGCCTATCCCATGTCCATTCTCATAAATAGGTCAAAATCAGAATGCAAAGTACCTCACTCCTGGAAAAATCACATATTATACCACTGCACAAAGGGGGCAAGTCCCTTGAGCTTACCAACTATCACCCTATTGCAATTCTATCACATTTATCAAAAATATTAGAGAGAGAGCTGTTCATTCCCAACTAATGCAGTACCTCCTACAGAATGACCTGCTATCCAAATCCCAGTATGGCTTCAGACCCTCCCATAGTACTACCACAGCACTACTCTCATTTACCAACATTGTCAATCACCATAGAAACAATGGACTATTTGTATCCGCAATATTTATAGACTTATCAAAAGCCTTTTACATGGTCAACCATAATATGTTTCTAGAAACTCTATCGTCCATTAACATAAGCTCCTCCACCATAACATGGCTCAATAACTACTTATCAGACCGTCAGTCTATGGCAAGACCAATTGTCCCCCCCCCCCATTACCAGTAGCCATATGTGTCCCTCAAGGGTCCATCCTAGGGCCTTTGCTATTCTCACAATGTACTAACCAGATAGCTTCATCCTCGCTCTCTGCCTCCATAGTGCAATACACAGAAGCATGGTTTGCTAACATAAAACTTATTCTTAATCCCAAAAAAAACAAACTCATTCTCTTTAGCCCTGGTAGAGCTCCTCCACTAAATAATGATTTCACCATAACATCTAAGGATAATATACAAATCACCCCAACAACACACACAAAACTATTAGGTGTTGAAATTGACAATAATCTAAAATTCGACATACACCGAGCCCAAACAATTACAGTTAACAAAAAGCTTGGTCTCCTTCACAGGAACAGACAGCTCATCACTAAACCTACCAAGGCCAACTTAGCAAGGACTCATTTCTTATGCATTCTCCTTCATGCCTTCCCCATCTTAACTAACCTTCGCCACACTGAACTAAGCAAAATGGAATCCTGCTACAATAAGATTGCCAAGTTTGCTACTGATGCGTCTCATAGATCCCATCACTGTCTAGCCTTCAAGCAACTTAATTGGCTTGAGTTACCTCAACTACTCTTACTCAACCAACTCTGAATAGCTCACAAGCTCTACATTCCTGACAAAACCCCAGCACTTCATAATCTAATTCACCCCTATACCACCACTAGAACCTTAAGATCTAGTTATCAGAACCACATAAATGTCATCAAACATAAAAATGATGCTGGTAAATTCCTCTCTGCCTGCTCCATTGTCAGAATGTGGAATTCACTCCCAAGCCACTTGACTACCACCACCCTCTACTTCCCAATTTAAAAACCTTCTCAAAACCCACTACTTAAAGAACTGGCATTGCTCATGTCACTCCCCATGTTAAGCCACACCACTGCACTGTTACTAGGATTCTGCTAAGGATCAAATGGTTGCTCCCCACATCCCATTTGTTAATGATAAAAAAGTAACTTAACTCTCATATATTTATATATATCTATATATCTATATCTATATCTATCTATATCTATCTATATCTATATATCTATATATATCTATATATATCTATATCTATATCTATATATATATATATCTATATATATCTATATATATCTATATATATCTATATATATCTATATCTATATATATATATATCTATATATCTATATATATATATATCTATATATATATATATATCTATATATATATATATCTATATATATATATATCTATATATATATATATCTATATATATATATATCTATATATATCTATATATATATATATATCTATATATATATATATATATATATATATATATATATCTATATATATATATATCTATATATATATATATAATTTATTTATTATTTATTTATTTGCAATTTGATTACGGGGAAGTCCACTGGGCTGAATTGACCCATTTTCAGTGGAGGCGCAGGGAGAAAAACTCCAAGATGCATTATACAATTTAGATACAAATGATAGTTAATATTAAAGATCTTCTGTAGAAGAGTTACTCATAAATGCATTCAATATCATGCATAGTTAAATTCATTAAGCTTGAATGTAGGGATCACACAGTTTCATTTGAGGAAAATGGATATGGGTTAGGTGTGGAAACAGTTTACATACAAACCTTTTAAGAAAATGTAAATACGCTTTACATACACATCAACAGTAGAATGACATTTACAATATGTACAAGGTTGGGCTGTGTGAGGGTAGCTATAGGAGATGAGAGCTTAGAGAGAAGCTATAGAAATTGTTGAGAGCTTAGACAGGCTCATAGGAAGATAACTATGAGAGTTATAGAGCTTGAGAACCAGAGCGAGAACCCCCTTGGATTAGGTTAGGTGAAGGCAGGTACATTTCCATTTAGTGGACAGGTGTTTGAATAGTTTGGTTTTGAAGTTTTCTGAGTTTGGTATGGTTCTTAGTGTGGATGGAAGGAAATTCCATTTTTTGCCTAGTGAGAAAGAGAGGAGAAGTTGGCCAGCAGGACGTTTAGGTTTATGGATAGTAATTAAGTTCTGATTTTCAGATCTGAGAGCTCTGTTGGGTGTATAAGAGGGAAGGATTGTAGTTAGAGCAGGACATTTTGTTGGGTGAAATATGAGTCTATGTGCAGTAGTGAGTTGGAGATAGTCTAGGTAGTTTGGGAGTTGAAGCCAATTCATGGATTGCAGGGTTAGGCAGTGATGGGTGGTATTTTTAGATTTAGAGGCAAATTTAGAGATTTTGTTGTAGCAGTTTTCTAGTTTAGAGGTGATAGAGAAGGACGGGTTGGTTAGGAGAGGGGCTCCATATAATAAGGAAGGAAGAAGATAAGTCGAGGCCAGAGTTTACCTGGTAGAGTTGGAGAGAAAGTGATTATTCCTATACAGCATATCTAGCTTTTGGTGGGTTTTTGTAATATTCTGTTGAATATGAATATCAAACTTGAGGTGTTCATCTACAGTAATGCCAGGTAGTTTGGCAGAGGGGACTACTTCTATAGGTGAGTTGGTTTGACTATAGACTTTGAAGTTGTTTTTATCGTAGGAGAAGGTCTTTGTGGGAGGGAATAGTAGAAACTTTGATCTATTTACATTGAGAGAGAGGTGGTTTTGGCGCATCCAGTTTTCAGTTGTTGAGAAGGCAGTTTGGGTTTTAGTCAGCAATTCAGACAGGTTTGAGGCAGAGCAGACTAAGGTTGAATAGTCTGCGTACTGAATGATTTTAGCATCAGGAATAGCAGAGTGAAAGTTATTGATGAAGATGTTAAAAAGCATTGGCCCAAGGATGGATCCCCGTGGTATGCCAGTTGGGGTACGTAGGAAGGAAGAGATGGAGTTCTTCCATTTGACTGCCTGTGATCTGTCTGACAGATAGCTGGAGAACCAGGATAAAGCATTATGTGAGAGATTAAGGTCTGAGAGATGACAGAGAAGGTGCTTGTGGGAAACAGTATCAAAGGCTTTATTCAGATCGGGTAAAACACT
>NC_056729.1:1382784788-1382797679 GCF_019279795.1 Protopterus annectens
ATCTTCCCTAATCAAATCCATGTCTACAAGACTACTTTCAATTTCAGTGTCATTGCAGCCTCGATCTAACAACCTATTCTTAAAATCATCCAAAGCTTTTCAATAGCCTACATCTGTGGCATTTAGGCAAGATATTCTCATGCTTTGTCCCCTTATGATGTTTTTAAAAATATATTGGGGATGCATGCGTTGTCTGTGTAATAGAATGTTCCTTTGGCATTGCTTTCTATATACACCTGTATTAATAAACTTAGCCATAACTTTTTCTATGTATACATCCAAGTATTCTATGTATACATTAGAATAATTATGTGTGAATTTCAAGTAGCCTGTCATTCCATTAATACCTATAATGAACCTCCCTAGTTCTTCCACCTTCCCATTCCAAATTAGGAAGACATCATCTACAAAACTGCGGTAAAATGACACATGTTTATACGTATCATGATTAAAAAGACAAATCTCCTCCCAAACAGCCAAAACCATGATGGCAAAGCTATTGGCACATGAAGTGCCCATAGCTATGCCATCACATTGGATATAAAAATTCTGTTCAAATACAAAGATATTATTTTCTAGAATGACTTCCAAAAAAAGACAAATTAAGTCTATATATTTATACTCAAATCCACCATGTTTAATTAAATATTTTCTAACCGAATCAATGCCTAAGTCATTGGGTATGACTGTAAATAATGACTGCACATCTAAAGTAACAAATAACATATCTGGATTCAACATATGAATATTGGTGAAACTATACAGATCTATTAGAAACTGTCTAGTGTCCTTGAGGACAGTGGTGTTCCTATCCAGAACTGGTCTCAAGGCTTTCGCCACATACACTGAAAAAGGTTCAGTACACCACCCTTTACCTGAGACAATGGGTCTCATTGGTGGATTGAGGCTGTCCTTGTGGACCTTACGTAAACTCTGTATAGCAGGAATCATAGGATATTCCACTAATAGATAGTCACCCAAGTCTAATGTAATATCACAGCTTTTAATTAAATCTATTAAATTCAATAACCTATATTTGATTTCTTCCACCTTTTCACTATTTATCAATTTATAATATTTATCATCACTCAACAACTTAAGCATGGCTTCATGATATCCTTCATAATCAATCACGACCATGGGACCACCTTTATCCGCTGGTCTGATAATTATGGTGGAATCATTATGTAATCTAGACAAAGCGTTCCTATCTCTAACTATAAAGTTATATCTCTTCTGACATTTATCCGATTTACCATTGCCATAATATTCATGTAAATCATCTTCTACCATCCTATAAAATGCATCTATTAAAGGATGATTGTAGGGCATATATGTGCTAGGTTTTCTAAAACAAGATTTCTTATTATTAGAATACATTCCAAACTCATGCTGTAATAATACATTTCTTAGGAACATTTTGATGTCAATCAAAGCTTCCGTTAAGTTATTAGTAATTGTCGGAATAAAGCTCAAGCCTTTATTCAATATATTAATTTCATCAACATCCAATGTCCTCCTAAAAATGTTCAAAATTAAACTGTTTCTATCTGTTGCAACATCCTTTTGAGAGACTGACTGGATTGCCTCTCTATGGAATGTTTCCGCTTCGTCCTGCCACGACTGATGGAGCAGTCTCTCTTTAACCCCTTCTCTATAGATATGGGAAGGGGGAATCGGGGGATTCCTATTACTTACAGGAATCTTAGGTCTAACTACTTCTTGATTACTATAGAGCACATCAGTACTGTCATCTTTATTATTCATAGGCCGTTCATCCTCTATGGCTAAAGACGAAGACATAAAAGGATGTGGACTTTCATTAGCTTTTTCTGCTAAAATTGCAGTAGTACTGGAAGTCATTCCTATCTGTTTATTGCTAGAATGATTAATGTTATTGTCAACAGTCAATGCAGTTGCTGTAGAAATATCAGATGTCCGTTTATATAGACATATATAAATATATATATATATATATATATATATATATATATATATATATATATACACACAAATATATATACATATATATAAATATATATACATAAATATATATTTATATATATATATATATATATATACACATATACATTTATATATGTATATAAATTTATATATTTATATATATTTATACATATATATATATATATATATATCTATATATATATATATTTATACATTTATATTTTTACATACATATATAATATATATATTTGTATATTAATGTAAATAAATATAACTATATAAATATAAATATACATAAATATACATATATATATATACAAATATAAATTTATATAAATATATATATATATTATGTATTTGTATTTATACATTTATATATAAATATATATTCATATATATTTAAATATTTATATATATTTATATATAAATATATATTCATATATATTTAAATATTTATATATATATTTATATATTTATAAATATATACAACTATATAAATATACATAATCATGGAGAACGTCACTGAAGCAAACATTCGCTTTCCGTACCTGTCCATCGTCCTAGACTCCTTGTTAGGGGGATGAACAGATGAAGAGGTCTCCGCTCTTTTTTGGTGGCTGCTGCTACCACCATGGCATATGGGCAGACCTTTAGAAAGGAATTGCTTATCCTGGGGAGCTGTAATATATTTACCAGGTCTCCTCGGAGTTGGTTCTACTGTGTCCAGAGCTGAACAAGCCTTTCGAGCCCCTACATAAGTGGGTCGAAAGGTGGAGAAACCCAGGAGGTGGAAGGTCGGGAACCGAAAGCATCCAGGAATACAGACATCTTTGGTAGGGGCTAGGGGATTCCAGTTCCCCCTCTGCCTAAGCATTTCCAGGATGTCCGAGAAGGAAACATCTTCAGAGGGGGAGCTCGGGGACCCTTCCGATTCATCTAAGTCTGTATCAGAAGTGACAGACTTAGGTGAGTCTATGTGCTTCCTCTCTTGCACTTCTTCCAAGGGGGCTCCTCTGAGTGATTAGGGGAGGCCTCGGAAGAAGAGGAAACACCCAATGAGGTGTTCTGGATCATCGGTTCCCTACGCTTGGGGTCTGGAGGAGGAGCAAAGGTTGGCACAGGCACTACGGGGGACGGAGCTAGTGGGGCTGGTAGTGGAGCTGACTCAGGGGACAGCACACCCCGCATGACCTCAAAAGCGTCCCTGCCTCAAGGCAGAGAAAGCTCCGGTTCCGAAGAAATAGGAATCTTTCTCAGCGCCGAGGGGGACGGCTCTGAGGCCGATGCTGGAGCCGAGCTCACCTGCGCAGATGCTCCGAGAGGGAGAACGGGGTTGGACAAGGGTCCGATGTCACTCGCCCCCCCTCGGAGCTGATGAGGGAGCCCCAGAGTACAGATCCCTCGATGGAAGGTACTATAGAGGTAATCGGAGCCGATGTCAGAACCGAAGGAGATATAGTTATCAGAGCCAATGGTTCCACTACTTTAACCCCAACAAACTCCGGCTCCGAGCTCAATGGAGTCGGAGGAGGAACAGAAAGGGAGGTGGATGGAGCCGATACCTGTTGAGGGCTAGACAACATTTTAGCTAGTGCCTGTGATTTTAGCAACCTACTTACTACTCTATCCACATCATGATCAGACAGCCTAGAGGATCGAGAGTAGTGTGAAGAGCGGTGGCTACATTCACTTTTCAATAATGGAGAGCCAGGAGCCGAATGAACTGACTCTAACAAAGGGGACCTCAGCCTTTTATGGCTCCGAGATGGCTCCGAAACATCCGGTGGAGCCAAAGGAGGGGTTGTCTTGTCGGTGCCAGCCGAACAGACATACTGGGTAAATCCTGTACCGTGGTCGGCTCCGAAAGTGGAGCCAACGGTTTAGAGGATTTTGGGGATTTCACTGGCTGTGAACTCTTTACAGGTGAATCCTGAGGGTTTAACAGACCCCTAAGGATCAATTTGTTCTTCCGTTCCTGCAGGACTCTTGGACTAAAGGCATGGCAGATAGAACAAGAGTCCTGCAGGTGAACAGTGTGCAAACAATAAATGCAACTAGTGTGCCCGTCTGTCAGAGACATTTTCTGACAGCACGAGTCACACTTTTTAAATCCAGATACTTTAGCTTCTTTAAACATATCAACCTCAAAAAACCAAGCACCAGAAAAGAAACACAGATAAAAAAAAAGGGGGGGGGGGGTTTGTTTTATATATTTTTACATAGTCTGTTGTTGACTAAAGTAAAAATGTTTTTCTTTTTTTTTTTTTTTAAATAACGATAGCAAAAAACAGAGGAAAGGAGAGCCTCTAAGTTAAACGGCTTCCTTGGGAAGGGAGTGGGGGAGGGGAGAACTCTCAAACTTAAACAAGTTCTACTAAAAAGGACTAAAGGAGAACAAGGTACTCAACAACAAACACTAGTAAATAAAACTAAGAAAAGGTAATTTATCCAATAGTTTTAAGGAGCATAAGAATATATTTCTACACAAAAAATTTGAAAACACAAGCCTGAGCCAGAAAACGACACACCTCGCAGCTGAAGCGGCAAACGAGATCAGAGTAGCTATCGCTAGGCATCATGGGATAAGGGGTAGCCTCGAGCCAGTAAACAGCTCTCGAGCTATTGAAGATGGCCGAGTCCCAAACAACAAGAATGAAGGCGAGATAGACAACTTATCAACCATTGGGAAACTGTTTTGACACAGGTTGCCCTTTTTTGTCCTAAGGAAAGAAAACAGCTGATCTGTTTTTCCTGAAGTACTGATACCAGTTACATTGCTGAATCAACCTTGGAAACAATTTGAAATAATCTACTGCTAAAGAGAGAAATGGAGAGCGTCAGACTTTCTGGAAGGGATAAGACTGCCAGTTTGGGGATGGGGAGCTGAATAAGGTCATTTATAAAGTCATTTTGCCTCATTTGACAACTTTTGCTCTGGGGGATTCCTGACCTTTTTATTTTTTGAACTTACCTGCCATTGCTTTAATGTCTGCTTACCAGCAGTTCTACTGAGACCACTTTTTTTAGCACCAAAAGTGGACAAGGGAGCCTAAAATCACTTGGAAAATTTAGAGGTGGTTGTCTGAAAAATCTAAGGGATGCCCTGAATAAGTTAACCTCAACACATTTTTGACAATTTTCTGAACCATGTGCTGCAGGGGTTATGTCTCTATCCAGAGGAGAATTTAACATCTCATTTTTTACATCAGGGAGGTTCTGACAACATAGCTAGGAAAATCCCCAGAACATAGTATCAGTGGCCACAGCCCTGGATGCAGTATTTAGAGAGTCATGTATATACTTCAATGAGTAGTGACTTCAGAAATGGAGGAAACTAAAGCATACAAAAGCAGACTTTTCCTCACAGATGGAAACTGCAGATAAAACAAACATTCTCATTTTCACAATTGGTCAGAATAAACTTCAATTTCTGGAATTTTAAATAGTCAGGCTCATATGTTAATGTTGCAGAAGCATACACTTTTTCTCAAACTTACGAGTTGTTTCAATATCCTTGACAAAAGGAGAAGGATTAGAATTAACAAAACGTTTGGCAGCAGCTGGATTAACTAAAGCAACAACTGCTGGGTCAGGCCTGGGATGAGTGTATGAAAATTTTAAAGACTTGGGAACTTTGCACATTGTCAGCTTTCTTAGGTGCAGCAAGTTGTCTGTCTGGGACACCCCAGGTTGTAACAAACACATCCTCCACACACTGACGGCACTGAGGGGGCATCTTTCCTGCCTTTCTCCAAAGACCAACAAGAGTGGTTCTCCCTTTCCCAGTGAAGGGACTCCAACAGCTCCAAAGGATGTTGCTAACCCCAGTCCATAATGGTTGTATGAACACCAGAGAGACTCAAGGAAAAAGATGAGTGGTCTCAGGAGCCAGTTTTGGCCACAAGAGAGACACAGCTGAGGCAAATAACTAACCTGCTGTGGTGGCAAAAGCTGTTTGCTTAACTATTTTTGTGGTTGGAAGAAGGACCAACCATCAGACCAGTAGTTCATTCCATGTTCAGGCTGAAAATGGTACTCCTTTACTGGGGAAGCTAAGCAGCATATGCATCAATAAGTTCTTAAGTCACTTTTTTCCAGTGAAAAACAGTAAAAAGCACTTTAAAAAAAGTCCTCAAAAATAAGACAGTTTCTCCAGAGCAAAAAATAATTTTTAAAATGTTTTAAACAACTTTTAAAACTGACAAGAATGAAAATACACTCCAGTTTAAAAGTACAGTTAAAATGCTTGACGATCAAAAATCATGTTCCTAGTATAAAAATACTTTCCCCAACGGGAAAGTTAATATTTTATCATTTGAACTTAAATGTGAAAGTTTTTTCCCCAAAGGTAACTTATCTGCCCCACAATGGAACAAACCAACCACTGATCACTGAAAGCCTGCAGAGGAAATGTGCTCTCTCTGGCAGCAGGAAATCACTTAAAGGTTTAGTACCTAAAACTGCCTTTTAGTAAGTAAGGCTCAGCTTGAGCGGTCTTAATAGTCTGGGTGTGTGGAAGGTGCCCTGAAAATTTGACGTCTGTCTGGTTGTTATATCCTTAAGCAGGATATAACCCATATAGTATAAGCTGGTGCAGCAGAAATTAGTCCTCACCCCCTTTCCCATTTTCTATATGGGGTTGGGGTGTTGCATCATCTGTCACCATCTCTCTCTCTCTCTCTATTATGTGAAATTCTCCTACCTTCTTTGACACTCGTGCCTGACTGTCGCAGGTCTTCTCTCACACAATCCATCCATCTCTTTACTGGAAATCGTAGTTTCATCTTGTCTTCCCATCAGTCCGAAATCTTCTTTATCAGCCTATCTTTTGCTTTTCTGCACATGTACCCAAACCACCACAATCTGTTCTTTTTCACCTTTTCTGCAGTTGAAGCTACTGTTCTGATGTAATTTTTTACCACCCATCTCAGGCACCATCTCCATCACCTCTAGTTTCAACTGTGCTGCCTTTACTGGCCAAGTTTCTGTACCATACCATAGCACAGGTCTCACCATTGTTTAGTATACCTTACTTTTAATTTTCTTTGGCATTCTTCAGTCTTACACTACCCTTTTCAGGCTCTTTGGCGTTCTTCTGTCATACACTCCCCCTACCACTCTGTGCCAGTTGTCTGCCCCCCCCCTCTGATTCTAGCTTTGCCCTTCTCATTCAGACTTTCGTTATCCTCAATCAACTCTCCCAGATACTTAAAGCTGTTAACCTGTTCCACTATCTTACGCTCTCACTTCTCAGCTGCTTCTGATTTTTCCCATTTACTGCCATTACAACGGTCTTATCTGTACTCAGTTTCATCCCATGTGCCTTCAGGTTGCATTCCATTCCTGTATCCTTTACAGAAGTTCTTTATGCTGTATCATCTGCATACAGCAACTTTGCTGAACTGTCCTCTCCAAACTGCTTGCGAATAGAATCCATCACCAATATGAAAAGCAGTGGGCTCAAAGCTGAACCCTGATCCAGCCCACTCCCACTGGTAACCCGTGTGTGAGAGACCAAACACTGTTTGCACTCAAGCCACTGGGTCTTGGTACACAGCCTGAACTAATTCTACCAATGTTTCCGGGACTTAGAATTACTACAGGACTGCCCAAATCAGCTTTCTTGGGACCTTGTCATATGCTTACTCCAAATTTAGGAATGCCCATATGGACTCTTTCCTCATCTCCATCTTCTTCTGAAATATCTGTCTCACTGCAAACACTACGGATATTAATCCAAACTGCTCATCTCCCTTCTTACTTTCTACTAACTCTGCGTATTCATTTCTCAATCACACCCTACAAAACTTTCAAGCAGTGTGATAGGTATTTAACACCTCTACAATGCCTACAGTTGTGAATCTCCCATCTGCTCTTGAGCACTGGCACTAACATTCTTCTTCTCCACTCATCTGGGATACATCTTTCTCTCCATACTGCTATGAATATCCTCAGGAGCCATTTCTCCCACTATCTCACCCAACATCTATCACATCTGCGGTGACCTCATCTGAGCCTGTTTTTTTCCTCCAACTTCATTTTCCTTAGTGCTGTTCTTTCCTTTGTAGTGGGCTACTCCTTTTCTCTCATCATACACAGAGTCTGTTGCAGTACAGCTTCTGTGGTGTTTTCTTCATTCAGAAGTTGCTGGAACTCCTTCCATCTTTGATGTCTTGTGGACTTGTCAGCAGGTTGTTGCTGGCATCCCTTATGAAGGGTGTCTGACACTGCGGCTGTGATTAATATGTTAAACAAATTGCATCACCTCTTTTCAGAAAATGCTGTGGTATCTTCTACATTTACCTGAGCTACAAACAACCCAGGTAAGATGAGGCCTCAGTTTAAACATTTCATCCAAAGTATGGCACACCCAGAAGTACAGCACCCCATAATGCTGCACTGCAGTATCAGTAACTGAAAATGATTCCAATCAGCTGATGTGGAATTAGAACCCATAACCTTCTGACCATCGAGTGACTGTGCTGCATGTTGAGCCACTGACACTATTTCAGTATTATGCCATGATGGTGTTCAGTGAACAAGCTAAGCAGGCAACAGGTACAACTGAAATGTAACACCCTAAATATATATACGTTTTTTTTTTTCTTTTCCTCTATACATTCAACACAGACTCAGACTTTCTCACTCTGACTCCCAGAACAAATCTGTGCTTCTGTGCAAAAACCCTCCAGTCTAAATGCATGTTTAAAGAATAGGTCCTAAATACCAATATACAGTCTGACAATGCTGGGCACTTGTCAGGGTACTTTCTTGAAATTAAGACAATCCCAGCACCTAACACACTTTAGAGGCAGATCAGTACCTCTCTAACTTAAACGGCACATTTATGACCCCTTCAGTTTGGACTGAAAGTTGGACTATGGCCCATGTTTGAAGCTGCATAACAAAGGGGAAAGATTCCAAACCTCAAGTCATTAAAAAGGATAGTGACTGTGTTCTACTTTAAATAGTAATTATTTTTAAACATATGCATCAAAACGTTTGAAAAAGCCAAAGGGCTTTATATAAAATATGCAAAAACACAAGCATGTATTTACCTCAGCAGAATTTAGTAAACAAGACAATTTCTAAATGGTATTTCAATATGTGAATTACTGATAAATATCCACTTCTAAAAGCATGGTTTAACTGTAAATCAAGATGACATATCTGCAGTTATGACTACAAATGTCAAAATATAATCTGCACAAATTAGTAATATGCTTCATAGCAATACAGTTATTTTGCAGTTGCTTACCTGAGGCATAGAAATGAAAATCAAAGAAAGTCAACATAACAAAGTTAAAAACGAGCAGCATGAATCCAAAAAATGTGATGAGGTTTGGAGCCAACCATGTGGGCAAAATCTGCAATAAAAATGCATAAAACTATGAACACCTCAAAAATGGATATTTATCATTTCAAATGTACTTCTCAAACATTTATTTAAAACAAGATAACCATTCTGCTTATTTTAAGCATTACCAACCCTACATATATTCAACCAGTTTTGGAAATTTAGACTTTAAATACTGTATTTTAGCCTGTGATGATGCTGTGACAAAGCTTTCCAAGCCATAAATTAAAAAACAAAATTCTATGAGGTGCTACAATCTAGGAAGATGCTACATCAGCTTAAGGGGACAATAATGGTATTTGACAGAGACGTGCTTTATTTAGTACATGTTGTTATAGTACTTGAATTTAAGCAATTCTAATGACGTAGAGGGACAAACCCCTGACTACAGCACAGCTGAACCAAGTTTGAATAGAGACTCAAGTGGGGGTAGTCATTACTATCCCTGGGGGACGGCTGTCCTGTGGGCATCTCTGACAGCGATCCCTAGTAGAGACCGGGAACGTCGTTCTGAAACTGTATCCAACAAGGGGAAACAGGGTGGGAACACGGCTGAGCTGCTACAGAGTCTGGGTGAAATATCATACATCCCAACTGCACACCTGCCCTGGACTTCACCACAGGAACCGCTGGGTAGGGTGAAGGGAAGATCATACGGACCACCCCAGCTAGACCCCAGGAAGTCCTTAGCCTTGTTGGCTCCAGCTCAAATTCAGGCATTGAACTGCAGGCCAGTAAACCCAGTGAAGGACATGGGGCAATGGGATGGCTGTCAGAATGACAGTAAGGGAAGAAAAAAATAAAACAGTATTTGAGATCAGTTTGTAACTGACAACCTTACAAAACATGCCAATTTCAATGAGAAAGGGTTAGGGGAATCCTAAGATAAAGACCTGCTGTGGTAGAGTTTTTAACTGAAACTAAAACAGAAGCTGCTTTTAAAAAAAGGATAATTAGCAGGTGGTATAAAATACTGCACAATAACTATAGGGGTCGATCAGAGGAGGTTAGTAAAGATTTGGGAGAGAGACCGGATAAGCAATTCTTAAGGAAACAATGGGAGGACATCTGTATGGCTTCCAAGCATGCAACTAGGTCTATAAGGTTTAGGATTTTTGCTTGAAGTATTTTGCATAGGCATTTTTATATCCCAAACAGACTTCAAAGAATTCTTCCACAGATAGATTGCAAAAGTTGGAGGTGTGACAGGGAAGAAAGAGGTAACTGGAAACATGTTTTGGGATGTAATGATTTGGCAGATTTTAAAAATCACCAACACAGTACTCTGTCACAAATACTGTGTGAGCAAATGGGTGTAAGTAAGGAAATGATCCTTTTGAGCTGGGACACAGGATCAGAATTGTGCAGACGTAGTAAGGCCTTGTTAACTTTAATTTTGATGGCTTCCAAAAATGCAATTACTAGAAAATGAAAATCAACATCTAAACCAACTGTATCTGAAGTATTGAATACTATAAGAGATAAAAGAACTGAAGTGGGATCTTTACTAAAGGAACGAGCAAATTACAAAGAAATAAGTAGAAATATGGGAACACGCAGAATAATGTTTAGGAAGAGTGAGGTTTAAGAGAAGGCAGAAACTGAGCAGTTTATGCAATTCTGGACTGATGATAGTTATAAAAAATAATGTGCAATGTATAATTTAACTGGAAACTTGGTAATATGACTTGTTTTCTTTTAGATTGTATGGCCTGTATCCTGAGGGATATTTTTAACACCTTTATTAAATTCTTATTTTAAATTAAAAAAAACCTAACCTAACAACTGCCTTTAATAAATCTTTACAACTTTAATCAATTTCTGGCATAGGAATGGTCTGAAACCAGCATCCCAGAAAAACATGATCTTGAGGAGTCAGGAAGGATTTTTGGAAATTTACAGCAATCCCTAAGCTCTGCAAGAGTCTAATAGTGTAGTGAAGGTGCTGAAGCAAAGTCTCTGGAAAGGAAGCTTGAGTGAGCACATTATCCAGGTGAGGAAAGCTTTGTATTTCGCTCATCCTGCAAAAAGCAATCACAGGAGCGAGGCATTTGGTAAAGATCCTTGGGGCAGTGGGAGGGCCAAAGGACAAAGCAGAGAACTGAAAATGCAAGGGAGAAACAGAGAAATGCAAACATTTCCTTCAATGGGGATTAATATAAATATGGATATCGGTATCCTTGAGAACCAGAGAGAATAGGTAAACCTAAGGCAGAAGAAGAAGAGGAAGAGAGGTTTAAAGGGATAGCATTTGAAAAGAAGGAACCTTTAAAAATGTGTTGAGCTGAGAAAGATCCAAAGGGGTTTATGTGCCTTCTTTCCTGGGGGCCAGAAACATTCTGGAATAAAACACCTTTCCCCTTTCAGGAGCAGAAACTGATTGGATGATGTCTTGGGACAAAAGGCTCTGAAAGATATCCAGAAAAAAGGGCAGCTGTTCCAGATGAGGTTAAGGAATGCCCAAAAAAACGAAAACCAAACGAAAACCACGACTCGACCAATAAGTGTACAATTTCACGCAAACACTTTAGTAGCGGAACAGATTTATTGCGATTTGATAAAACCAAGGTATTGAAATACAAACTGGATGTTAAGCGCTTTCGCTCATAACAGAGCTTCATCAGAACATCCTTTCATTAATAGAAACATTGTTTAAATACAGAAATTGGCGCCAAAAAATGCATTGACTGTTACTCCTTCCTTAAAGAAATACTACTACATTTCATAACTTCTTCGTATTCTGCCAGTGGTCAGTACATCAGATTGTCTAGGATTATTTCTGATGATAATGTTTTTCTACATGAATGTGATGTTTTTAGTTCCTTTCTTATAGAGAGAGGTTACCCTACTGATTTACTGAATTCTATTGTTAAAGATGTAGTCTTTTTAAGGCACACTAATTATCCTCCTATTCTTTTAAAAGGCTTCCCTCCTAAGAAAAATACAACCAATATTATGAATGAAATACAGACTATTCCCCCTGTGACCAATGAGTGTAGCAACACTATAAATGATATAACCAATAATATGTTTGAATCACGGACTACTCCCTTGTCCTGCACCTATCAGTACGTTTCTCAAATACATAATTCAGGACACTCTCTTTCTAGACATAACTCTATAGATAGATTCACTAGTTTCCCAGTTCCTATTAGCAGGGACTCTATAGCTATTAAAAAAGTGTTTTATAATAACTGGGATATTCTTACCTCCAGCCAGGAGGTTGACAACAAATTAGGGCTAGGTCCTGTTTTTACACATAAAAAATTTAAATCTTTACATTCTCTATTTGAAAATAGAGACACTCAATTCATTGTTACACCCCGTCATTCACAGTAATAAAGGGATGTTTGCTTGTGGAAAATGAGTTGCCTGTAAGAATATTCTTACAGGTGCCTCATATACTTTTAAACATAATAATTTTAAAATACATTATACTATATATTTTGAATGCAATTCAGACAAAGTTGTTTATGCAGCTATCTGCACATTGTGTCCAGCATTTTATATTGGTAAAACAATACATAAGCTTTTCCCAAAGAAAAGGAAAAATGCCCGCTAAAAAAAAA